>NC_052051.1:41003326-41303326 GCF_903992535.2 Arvicola amphibius | reverse complement strand
TGCCTATCCAAGAGCACATGAACAAAGAAGTAAAATAATAAAATTTTAAAAGAATCCAGATCGAGAGCCAAGGAAATGGTTCTGTGAGTAAAGTCTTTGCCACATAAGCATGTTGATCTGATGAGAAAATGATCAGGTGGTTGCAGGTGCCTGTAATTCCAGCAGTGGGGAGGTGAAGACAGGAAGATGCCAGAGACTCACTGCCTCCTTCAGTGAGACTGTCTCAAAAAATATGGTCGGGGCAACAGAAAAAGATGCTGTACAGGGATGTACGTTCATGAGTGCATACACACACACTCACAGCACAGAGAGAGGAGAGAGAGAGAGAGAATCAGGATTGAGAGACCTTCTTAGATTATTATTTCAGTGATTGCTTGTGAATTGAAATATTTACCAGATTTGTCTATCTGTATTCTTGTCTGCAAAATGATGCTCTTATGTATACTTTAGACTTTTTAAAATAAGAAATCCATACATTACTGTTTTGTTCTGAGTTATATCAAGAAGTCTTTGTTAGAGTTCAGATAAACTAGAAAAGTTGTACTTTTAAAAATCAGCCCATTTCTGCAAACTTCCACAGCGAGACTAACTTCTCTCCAAGACCTACTGGCTTAACATATTCTTTCAAAGGAAACCTAATTATCATTGTGGGTTTTTTTTTTTATAGAGTTGTTTTCCTTAGGTAGAGATTAATATAGTACCAGAAGTCAGCAGGCCTGGGGTGGGAGTTGCATAGTAAATTTCACAGAAAGAGAAACCTAAAGAACCATTGCTCTTGGAGGAACTTGTGAAGGAGACCAGGAAGGAGGGAGGAAGAGAGTTCTTTCCCATGCTGGGCAATTCCACATAAAAATTGCCTTGCCTGAATCTTTCAAATAAATCACCCTTGACCAGAAATGATGAACCCTGGTGGAGTTAGGAATCCCACCTCTGATTTCCTTGGAACATATTTTACTCAAACACAAACCTTTCAGAACTAAAAAATATCTCAGTGAACGGAGTGATCACCAGCGCCCACACAAAAGCCACTGTGGTGGTTTGAAAGAAAATGGTTCCCAAAGGGAGTGGCACTGTTAGGAGGTATTGCTTTGTTGCTTAGTTATGGCTTTGTTGGAGGAAGTATGTCACTTTAGTGGTGGGCCTTGAGGTCTCCTTTGCTCAAACTATGCCCAATGTGGGAGACAGTTCACCTCCTGTTGCCTGTGGATCAAAATATAGAACTCTCAGCTCTTTTTCCAGCACCACATCTACCTGCAGGCCACCAAGTCCCTCCATGATGATAATGGACTAATCCTCTGAAACTATGAGCCACTCAATTAAATGCTTTATAAGAGTTTCCGTAGTCATGGTGTCTCTTCACAGCATAGAAATACTAAGACAGCAGGCACAGTGAAGAGACACACCTGTAGTTCTAGTAGCAAGAAACAGAAATGAGAGATTCTGAGAGACCCTGGTTCAGTAAATACAGTGGAAAGCGGAGGAAGAAGCCCAGCATTCACCTATGCTCTCTATATTCTCTCCTCTCTCTCAATCTCTCTCTCTCTCTCTCTCTCTCTCTCTCTCTCTCTCTCTCTCTCACACACACACACACACACACACACACTCAGGAAAACTTTATATATATAAATGTTATGGGAAAGAAAAAATATGTGTTTTGCCCCTCAATGGAAGAATGGATAAAGAAAGTATGGAATATATACGCGTTAGAGTACTACTCAGTGGTAAAAAAACAATGACATCTTGAATTTTGCATGCAAATGGATGGAAATAGAAAACACTATCCTGAGTGAGGTAACCCAGACCCAAAAAGATGAATATGGTATGTACTCACTCATAAGTGGATTCTAGCCATAAATAAAGGAGCCTATAATTCATGACCCTAGAGAAGCTAAATAAGAAGGTGAACCCAAAGAAAAACATATAGTTATCCTCCTGGATATTGGAAGTAGACAAGATTACCGGGCAGGGGTTGGGAGCACGGGGGTGGGGTAGGGTGGGGATAAGGGGAGATGGGGAGAGAGAAGGGAGAAGGGGAGGATGGGGAGAGCTTGAGGGAATGGAATGGTTGGGATGGAGGAGGGGTGGATGTGGGAGCAGGGAAGTAGATATCTTAATTTAGGGAGCCATTTTAGGGTTGGCAGGAGACTTGACTCTAGAGGGGATCCCAGGTGTCCAAGGAGATCTCCCCAGCTTGTTCCTTGGGTAGCAGAAGAGAGGGTACCTGAACTGGCCTTGTCCTATAGTCACACTGATGAATATCTTGCATATTACCATAGAACCTTTATCTGGTGATGGATGGAGATAGAGACAGAGACCCACATTGGAGCACTGGACTGTGCTCCCAAGGTCCAAATGAGGAGCAGGAGGAAGAACATGAGCAAAGAAGTTAGGACCGCGAGGGGTGCGTCCACCCCGAGTCGGTGGGACTGATCTAATGGGAGATCACCAAGGCCAGTTAGAATGGGACTGATGGAGCATGTGATCAAACCGGACTCTCTGAATGTGGCCGACGATGGAGGCTGACTGAGAAGCCAAGGACAATGGCACTGGGTTTTGAGTCTACTGCATGGACAGGCTTTGTGAGAGCCTTGTACATTTGGATGCTCACCTTTGTGGACCTGGGGGAAGCGGGAAGGACCTTGAACCTTCCATAGGGTAGGGAACACTGCTCTTTGGCCTGGAGAGGGAGGGGGAGGAGGAGTAAGGGGAAGGGAGAGAAGTGGGAGGTGGGGAGGAGGTGGAAATTTTTAACAAAAAGAAAAAGAAAAAAATGTGTTTTATTCCAGTTTAGATTTAAGACAAACCATCCAAATTAAAGAGAAACAAACATGTGGAGTTTGGCAGTTGTAAGCAAAATCCCAATGCACAGCGCAATGGCTTATTATTCCTTTATTGCAAGGTGATAGGGATGACACATCACCAGACACTTCTCTCCATTATGGAATGCTCATTGCCTCCTTTTTTTCCCTTGTCTCCTCCAGACCCCACTATTCATCATTAGAGCAGTTGGGTCAGAAAAGAAAAAAAAAGAACAAGAGAAAAATGAAAGATGAAAAGACACCGAGCAGAAAAGATGGAGATGTGTAGAGACAGAAAAACTGACACGGGGAAGCAGAGGAGGAAATAAAAGGATTCAGGGAAAGGTTAGAGAAGCAAATGAAGGGTGAGAGAGGAGGTAGAAACCCAAGTGTGGCACTTTGTATCTAAGTAGAAAACAAATGCACACAGACCTTAAGAAATGTTAGTCTGGATGACAAATTAGACTCTGCTAGTATTTATTTCAGGGATAAAGTTAATTATATTTCTAGGGCTGGCTGGCTGGAAAGATTAGATCACATAGTAATTTGGATGCAGTTATAATCTAGTAATAAGCCTGTCTTTAGATTTATGTTGATACCCAATGTGCCTCACATTAAAATTTCCCCTAGGTCAATAGTGCCTATTTTATGTGAAACTTAGACATGTAGAACAATGAGGACGTCTCAAGTGCAATGGGTTTCAATTTCAAAAATTGTAGTCTTAGAATATAATAAATGTGATTGCCTTTAAAAGAAAAATTCCCCCATGAAGCTACAATCTGAATATTAATTTTGAAATTTTGAGACACCTTCTGTATTGATTTTTAAGAAAATATACTGTTCTCATGTGTGTGTGTGTGTGTGTGTGTGTGTGAGAGAGAGAGAGAGAGAGAGAGAGAGAGAGAGAGAGAGAGAGAGAGAGAGAGAGAGAGAGAGAGAGAGAGAGAGAGAGAGACTTAGAACAGCCAGAGGACAACCTAGTATCCAAGTTTTGGTTTTAGTCTCTCAGACCTAGAACTCAGCACAGGTGAGTTCATCTGGGAAACACCAGCTGCCTGGCTAAACTTGGAGGGATGGAAGCACCTAGTGAGTAGTGCACTGCTTCTTCTGGGGAAAGAGACTCTTGAGGCTGGAGGAGTATGTATTGTGGGGAAGCAGAAAGGGGCAGGAGAGCTTGGCCTTCTGGGAGCTTTCCCATTCTCTGCCTCCATTGTCTGTGAAGAGAATGATGAGCTTTTATGATGGTGGCTGAGTCCAGTACCTGGATTGAGAAGTTGGCAGGCAGAAAATAGAAAATGTAGCCATGTGCCTGCACAATTTCCATCCATGGTGATATGCACAGCCTCCCATTTACCTCCTCTCCTGATTAAGAATTCTGGTTGTGCTGGTTGCAGTTTTCCACTTGCCTAAAGCTCCAAGGCTCGGTTGCACAGTGAAAACCCTAGAGGCAGGAATAAAGTCTTTCCAAAAGGAGTAAAGGTGAGTAGAAGTAAAAGTGATATGGGAAAAGGCACCTGAAGAGAGTACCCAGGAACAGGATCAAAGATGAAGGAGGGCACACACTGCCTTATGAACTCAGAAAGAATGGAAGTAATGTAGAAATGAATGACTGCTAGACTCCAGTGTTTAGAAAGCAGTAATCCCCTCAGTTAGGGGGATTATTATAGGGTCTTCAGGATTTAAATAAACCATGGCAGACTATCTCTCAAAAGAATTTTAGAAAGAACCAATATTCAACATAGGAGTCCAAGTGTGGCTAGTAAACTTCCTCTAGCATTTATACCTGCTTCTAGCATCATTTCAGATTTCAGAAGGTAGACAAAGGTTTAGTTCTATCTCTGTGTCTGCTAATGCTTATCCTCATGTCTAAAGTGAGGTGTTTCTGAGACAGGTTGGGATTTCACAAGCCCTTCCACCTTTTCCCAACCTGACTCCACAGAGGCAGCTCTAAAAATATTGCTGTTTCTCAATATGCCCTGATCCATGCCCAGGATCACTCCTACATCTTGAAGTAATACCTTAGAAAACCTTGCCATAAAACATTAATTACATGCATGCTACATTTAGAACAGCTCCTTGAGTTGTATTAACTGCTTAATTTTCTCACCTGTTATCCCCATAGTGAAGAGAGATCCGTGGAAGGTGGGTCTCTAGCTGAAAGTTTGCATCTCTGGAATGGGATGGTACCAGGACCCAGGAGCAAGAGGCTGCTCAGTAGCTGCTGTGTAATAATGTTGCTTTCTACTGTTTCAAAATCAGCACTTGGAAAGTCCTAAGGGGTAGATTGCTAACATTCACTCATTACTAACATATGACTAGGTTACATAAACCCAAATGTTATTGCAAAATATTCCAGAGAATAAATGGTTAAAGGAACATCTAAGTTGAAACACTCTGTATTGCCCCACAAGTGTAGAATGTATTGTGTGTGAGGCATTAGTATAATGAAATGCCATACTGAACCCCAATACTTTTGACAGAGGTGAACCTGAAATATAGTATTATATTGTTTTATAACAATTCCTTTTGCTTTTAAACTTTTTTAAATGTTAAGGATTTTATAATCTCAAAGATTGAGGTGATCTAAGCCTACTGCAGGGAACAGAAGACAGTCTGGAGCAATTAGGATTTGGATAACTAGGTGTTAATGTGGGTATCTGGTTTGAGTCAGTTAAAACATGGCTGACCCCAGACATTCAGGGAACTATAAGCAAATGATAGTTGACATTGGACATTCAACAACATGCAGCAAAGATGTAATGTTATATTCCTGGCAGAAGGCCACTCTATGTTTTGTAGAAATATGTCCTTGAGAACAGGGTCGAGTGCCCTCACCACTTGCCTTTTCCAGCTAGCTTATGGAGGCTGTGAGACCACCCACAAACTATGTGCTGGACTACACATGTGCCCATGCCAAGTGTGAAGTCACGTGTACAAGTGTGTGCCTGCCAAAACCTGCCTGACTAGCAATCTGTGTCCATAGCACATCTCCTCTGCCTACATCTCCCCCCATCTTCTTCAAACTCCACCCTCTAATGTCCCTCCTACTCTCCTGGCTTCAGATCCTGGACTTCACACCTGTTGTCTGCTGAACAGCTTCCTTATGTGACTGTAATTCAGACTGAGTTCAATGATTTTTTTAAGCCATGTTGAAGATATTTTCAAGAGCAATTTTCTTAAATTGTTTCTGCCAGTATACCCTCCTCCTTCTACCCATTAGCCTTCATGTTATTCTTCATAAACATAAGGGGTGATGACCGAAGGCCAAGGGGCGGTGATCATTCAAAAGGCAGTGATATTCAACATTCAGGAGTCACTGAGTTGCCTTCCCAGTACTCTACTATGTCTCTGTATCTCTTTTGTATCTCTGTCTATTCTGCCTAACATCTCTAATCCACACACCACTACCCTGGAATGGACAAACCCATCGAGGCTGGACACCGACATCAAAGACACTGAAATGGGAGAAAATATTTTTGGAAAGATGAGCAAGAAACTGCTAAGCCATCACTTAGTCATGACAAAAGAGAAGCAGGGCCAAATTCTACCTGAGGAGTAAATTAGTGAAGAACTTCCACTAAGGTTCATCCACACAGGGACAGATTTCTGAACTTTACTTTGGTAGAGACTGAGAAAATATAAACTTAAGTAACCGCCCCCCCCCCCACACACACACACCCATCATCCGCAGGAACAGCTCACTGCTATCTTCCAAAAGGGACAAATCAAATCTCCATCCATCAGTGTGTGAGTACATTCAAAGGAGCCACTCACCTTTACGCCTCTGTGCTTCTGATTGCTGCAGTGCTGGGAACAGGTAAGTTGAAAGAAGACTCTTCTATAAATCCTAGGAGACCAGGAAGGCCAGCATCTTGGAGGAAGAGCAGTCACTTACTAAATGCCAGCCCTGGCCATAGCAAGTACCCTGAGACTTTCCAGGCAGTACAAAGACTGTGATGTGTTGAGAAGCCCTCACATCTTTGGCATTAACCTTGAGCACATGGCAGAGATTTCACCAAGTTCAGGTAAAAGAGGTGGAAAATGAAGTCAGAGAATAAACACAGAAGAAAATTATTTTCTTAACAAAGTAATATTTTCAACTGCCTCCACAAATACTTTTTGTGTGAAAATATTTATATGAAAAAGCAATATACCATTCTGTTTCATTGGTCATCACTACCATTAATTAAATTTTGACACAAATGGAGCTTGACAATAAAATGGCAGTATGTAGGCTCAAGGTTATGTACAATCCCCTGATCAGAGAATTTGTAATGCAGGCAATGCAGTACTTGAAACAATACACTGATTTCTTATTTCAGTTGCTACACATCTATTTGAGAGAGCACAGAATACATAGATACAGTAAAATAAATACAGTGGGATAAATAATCAAAATTAATACAAACAATAAACATAGACATTTTATAATGTACAGACTTACAAATGAACAGTTTTAGTATAAAAACTGCATTTCTACAAAGCTGTCTAGAAACAAATGAAATTCAACCACATTAGAAACAAGTCATAGCCACATGTAAACAGAATCACAGTCTACACACAACTTTAGAGAATATGACTGTGAGGTCCATGTGCTAGGCTGAAGCTGACCAAGGTTTTTCTCAGTTGAACCTCCTGCTTTGGGTAGCTGCTCAAAGAACTAATCCAGCAGATTTCATCAGACTCAACCTTGGCTTCTATCAGACAAGCTACAATCTCAAGAGGAGCAAATCCAAGAATGAGGTAATGAGACACAATACTCTGAGAGTCTCTGTTGGCACAAATATTTACACAAATACTTTCCAAACAGTTGACAGATCTGACAGCTAGTCAACTGCACAAATACAATACTGGCAGAAAAAACAGCAGGACACTAAAAGGAAGAACACAGAAAACCTGCAAACACCAACAAAAGTACTCATCTCCCCTTCTTTCTCTCACTTGAGGCTTAGGATTTTTTGCTGAAATAACATTCACCCCTTTTAATCCTTTAAAACTTTCCTTTAGACTCTATTGTTTCCCATCTTGCAAAATGTCACACAGTAGATAAGCCTTTAACTAGCATTTTAATTACCTCCCCCAAAGATGTTACAAGATATACTTATTCAAACTTACACACTCAAATCATGTGACGATGTGTTAATTATAAGTCACGGGTTTGCACCTAAAACGTAAATGAGTGGCTTTCTCAAATGTCAAAGCTGATCTGTCTCAAGCTTCTTTCCCTTCTATTGCACTAATTATTAGATAACAGGTACAGATTCTACTACGAGACTGTAGTGACTGCCTTGCAGTTCAATGGCTGTGAAGTGAATTAGCCAGCACTTATCTGTCCCATGATTATCCTTCAAAACAAAAAACAATAAAAACAACAAAAAAGTGTAGTTTCCTGTGCACTGCCTCCAGGAGATTCTAAGCAAGCTGGCGTAGTTCAGCACAGATACCTCCAGGAGATTCTAAGCAAGCTGGCGTGGTTCAGCACAGATAAAGAAATGAACAGTAAAAGAAATTCAAAAAAAGAGAGGTAACTGGAGTTTTCAGACATTCCAAAAAAGAACAAGGCACCTTATCCTAACTATCTGTACATAAAGCACTGCACACCCTTATTCCACAGTTACTATCTCATTTACCCAATTTTAACATACAGAAAATAGTATTCTACAATTAAATAGCAGATATGGCAGTGGAGGAGAAGCATAGTTAGTTTATATATATATATATATATATACATATATGTATATATATGTATATATATATATATATAATCATTTTTCCATGCACTTAACTTCTGGATTAAATTTATAATGTACACAAAAATAAAACATATTAATTGTTGATCTAATTCTAAGTTGACTTTTCTCCTTTAATTTAATATCAAATCAGTATTGAAAATAAACCTAAAGGCTGTCAAACAGAAATAAATTAAATTAGTAAGTACTTACTGGATATCTTTACTAGAAACCCAATTTTTTGCCAGGATGTTAAAAAAAAGGAAAGGCTAGGAAAAATAATTCCTACAGATAAATATAATTTTACTGGACTGGACCTTCTTCTTTATGACTTTTTTCTCCTACCTTCCTACTTATTTTAAGTATTTTTAAGAAAATGTATAATCTCATTGTATAATCAAGTACTGTTTGATCTAACTGGAAACTGGCACTGAAACATTTCTAAAAGCTAAGGCAGACTAATTCTCAAGCCTTCCCTCTAGTTAAACATCCCATTAAAACCCAGTACTTCAGTTTGCAGGAGGGGTACTACTCAGAACAGAGACACGGAGTCTTCCCTTTCCCACTCACTGACCTAGGTTTACTATAACAAGGGAAGAAATCCACTGGCAGGAGAGAAGGAGCATCTTAGCTCTAGCAGGAAGATAAAGGCCACCACAGAACCATGGGTCTTTTGAGTAAAGATGTGTCAGAGGACAGGAACATGAAAGGGCAGGAAGGTCACCTTTTCCTTTGTTCTATGACGGTCTCAGCCTTGAATTAACAGTTAACTACGTTACAAAGATGAAATAAAAACATTTATAAAGAATGGATTGTCACAAGAAAATCTTCCTTTGTGCAAGGTTTGTAGCAGCATCATGCAGTACAGGAGGGCAGATTCTGAACCCCATCACCAGTGAACCTTCTGTTGGCAGCTAATACAGAGAAAACTACATAACCTTTTTAAACATGACAGACTCATTATTCTGACTCAATCCAAGGGTTACATAGAAGATTGACTTTAGGCATATTTCATATACCTAGAATTTGACTTTATGAATTTATTCTAAGGCCTTAAAGAGTAAGAGAGGAGTTGGAGAGAAATTTTTTAAGATGCTGGGTTTGCTTGATACTGATACCAGATTGAGTAGGGAGAGATGATACAATTCTCTAGAGGATTAAGGAAGACAGAAACAAAATCAAATCTTTCATCTCTTGAAATTGACTTTCATAGATTTTTTTCACCAAAAGCACAAAAGAAAAGTAGACATGTTTCTCAGTTATTATTAATGTGTTTCTTGAGGCAGGAACCCCTTGAGGTGGAAACTAAACAACACAGATCTGAAGCCGGCACACTTTGGGGTTCAGAAAAACAAAGAATGTGGCTAAAGGAACTCTTGAAGAAGTTATCCTGGAAGTATTACAGGCTGACCAAAACCAGCTGTTTGTCTGTACCAGCCCGATGAAAGCCCTACTACCTTTCGAATTTCCAAAGATTACGTTACATGCCTTTGAGATACTTGACAGTCCCAGCCTCATCAGCAGTGGTTACTGATTACCTACAGCCTTGAGTCAAATGAGAGTAATGGATCCAGACTCCTGACATCTCCTGATATCTGCTGCTCTCACTACAGAGCAGTTATAAAACATGTGGTAATCTTCAGTCCCACAGTGGAGAAGCCACAGGAATTAAATGAAGAAAATAAAAGACAACAGAGATCAAGGGAGCTCAGATGACTCGCCAGCATCTTTCTCAAGTTGTATTTATACCCAGGTCTCTAGAATTTCTGGCCCCAAGAGAGTGTTTCGGGGGCTGTGGTACCCAATGTTTCTTACATGACAAAAACAATGCTTAACAATGAAGATTCTTCCTATACTTCCAGGGTGTTCAGGACCAATGTGGTTTTGCTCTCATTTTGTTTAGGCCAGCAGCCTCGTTTCTAAAGGTGCTATGGAGGACTGGAGAGGAGTCCTCTGGTTGATTCTTTGGCCCCCAAGTATATCAACTTGTTCTCCACCTAAATCCCTGCAAAGATCCTTACACCATGGTGGCTGAGTGCTGTCTCTGACTCTCTTTAGGACACAGAGGCTTACTACCATGTGACCACAGGACCAGAGATCATCTTTCAAGAGTAAACACTGTTCATTCATGAAAAAAATTAAAAACTAAATACAAGCTAAAGATTTGGCTTAAACTGCAGACGAGAGGGAAGCAGACTTATTTTTCTTGCCTATATTTTTAGAAATGGCATCATGAAATCTATGGTTCCTTGTTTGCATGCTGACTCTTGCGCTGCCTCAATGAGTCTTCCACCACCTTCTGCGTATCCACTGAATGAGCTTCATCAGGTTCACGTTCCTTCTGGGACACACTGCCTTCCTGTAGTACTTCCTGGTCATTGGCATCACTTCTTTCCTCATCCATGATGCCTGCCAGGTTGTCCTCTTCCTCATATTCCTCTACTTCATCCTCATCTCCAAGGTCCTCTTTCTCTTCCTCATCATCCACAAGACTGTCTTTGTTTTCTTCTTCATTTGAGTCATCCTTTTCTTCTTCTGCATCCTGCAGCTGTTCAGCTCCACGAACATCCTCCGGCCTCTGATCCTGCTCTATGAACAGAAGAGAAACAGAGGGGGGGAAATTCACTCTGGATAAATCATGGCAATTTAGTCATTAACTCACAGTTTAACCATGAGGTGAATAAACTGAGGAGATTTCTCCTCCGAAGTGTTGGCATCATGTGATCAGGTTTTCTGGTTGCAGCTTAGCCCCATCTAGAGATTTACTCTCTCCCTACAGGAGCATCACTGACTTGATGGCAGAGCAGATGGGAATAGAGTGCAAAGTTTTGTTTGTACTATGTATTACATTCAGTGTAAAAATCTCAGCGAATCTTTGGTCATAGCAACTATTTCAGACAAGCTGAACCAAGCAGAGTCCTGTTCCCTAAGAGTTTGAGGCCAAAGTCAGAGAAAAGGCCTCCTCTTACCACAAAGTTAAACTGATAAAATAGGAGTTAGGAATATTGATAGCTACTGAATGAACTTTAGCACTATAACATCACTTGGGCTGGGCTTGTACACAGAGAACCCCACAGCAGTTTATACACTGGCTCCCTTTCACACTCCACAATGCTGAAGGTCAGACATGTTACTTAGCTATCTATGAAGTCTTCACATTTTCAAGAACTAAAGACATGACCTTATTTAAACTCCTGAGGAAATGCAACACTACGAATAAAGGCCATCAACTTCAGAGCCAATTAGGCCCAGAAGTAAAGTAAATACATGCAGATTTGGGAAAACTAAGGACTTGAGAGAGTGACAAGCTATCTTAGAGACTCAATATATGTGAGTTCCTCATAGAAACCTTCACTCCTAATCAATAAAATTGTCCACTGAAAAATGAGGGGAGTAAGCCCAAGAGGAAAATGCAATCTTCAATAGGAAGTATTTTCTAATTTTTAAAAAAGGAAAGTAAATTTTATTCAAATTTATATGGAGAAAACATTTTTAAGGAACTCAATGGAGGTAACTGAATGCTCAGTGATTAGATGTTAGTATCAAATGCAGAGCCGCAGACAGAATACCACAAAACTCTAAAAATTCCACCCATGTGAACTTCTCACCAGAGCGTTCAGATGAAACTCTTGGAAGTGGCACGTAGAAGCATTCTGAGATTACCACCAGGACCTGGAGGGAACAAAATGACTCCACACTGAGTAAAGAAGACAAACTGCCATCCAGCCTCAACATCAGATTTGTGTCCCATACCCAGACATCCTTAGACACTTAGCAGCTAGTAACAGCCTTGAGAAAGATACAGATGAGCTTTAGCTTTACCTTGAGGGTAATCCAGGGATATGGAATACTCTTGAGTATTTTTTTTTAAAAAAAAAACTGCCCATATAAAAGAAAATTCTGCAATTGAGAATTAAATTCTATTTTAAGCAGAGACTGGCTGGCTTCACCTCTTATCTTGACTGTATGCATGATTTTATACTATATTAAACAAGTTTTTTTTTCCTTGAAAAACTACAAATTTCTTAAGGCAATGATCACCTCTGCCCTCGTTCCATACCCAGAGACAAGCATGGGTCATATTAACAAAACTGTTGGCTTGTGCCCAGAAGTGTAGAGTTACATGGAACCAGACTCTCCAACTGCAACATTTCACTGCTCTGTGTTACCAAACAGAAGATAGCACCTGGAAGAAGCCGCCCAAGTACCAGGTTATACCACCCAACTCTCGTTCTTGTAGATGTCCATCAGGCATTCTACCTGACTGTCCTTGGACTTTGCAATTCTCTCCCAGCCTCCTGGCTACAGGAATACAGGCACTGCTATTAGAGGCATGGCACACATGCATAGTTTGCTTGCATATTTCCTCTTTTTGTTAGTTAACCTACAGAGGAAGACTTCTTTTTAAATAAGCAACCAGATTTCAAAAACATGAATAGCACTTTATTATACTAGTATTTTACAGGTGCTTTGAAATTTTAATTGTTGAAGCCATACTCCTGTGGACTACATTAAAAAACAAATGCATCCTACTTTGTATTCAAGACTATAACTATTCATATATTCATTTGTTTAACTTAGGTTCAAGATCCATGTTAACAGCTAAGGTAGAAATGTTGAAGAGGGCAGCAGTTTAACTATACAGAAATATGGATGAAGTGTTTCATATGAACCATAAATAAAGCACCCTGATACTTTAGAGATAGAGATTACATTCAATGTAGGGTTCAGACTTCCATTTGACAGAGGAGGATCTAAGGTCCTAGGCACAGTAGATGATGGGAAATGGCTGTCTGGCTCCTCTAGTTTCTCCAAGTGGGGTTACTAATATTTATGGATATATAGAGGACCAGGAATTGCAGGCAATGGCACCCATAAGAGAAGACAATGGGGTGAAGGAAAGACTTGTGGATTGAGAAATAAGTCTCAAGCTGTTTAACTGGTTTAGACAGCAAAGATGAAAACATTTCCATCTGAAAGACCAAGTTTGAAAATCAAATTTTTAAAGTAAATGTCATGTGTTTACTAACTTTGGTGACTATTTTTATTTAATTTCACAAGGAGGTAGAACATTTTAATAATCCAATATTTCTGGCATTTCCAACAACTTCCAGAGAGAGCAAGTGACATGCATAACAGTATTGGGCTAACTGAGTACCACAGCCTAGAAGAGACTCACAGCTCAGTCTTGACTTTTTCTAGCATTGGCTAAGTGGTCTTGGACAGGTCACTTAACTATGTTCCCCTGCCACCACTCACAAAGTTGTTCATGTGCTAGTCCATCATCAAGATCTGTTTATGTTGTACACAAATCCATTATGCCTTCTTCCTCAGAAACAAGGAGGAAAGTCTATTCTTAATAGATACTCTCAGTTCAAGACTGCTTTCTGTTTCAAGGGCCATTGTCAGTTTCTAAGTTACTATAAGCATCTCATAACCCTCATAAATATTCTTTTAATCTAACTTTCCAAACAAACTCTATGCATAGGAATGAAATTCTAAACCTTAGCTGAGCAGTATTCACTTGTTTTGCCATACCCACCTACACTGCCAATGTCTCCACCTTTGATTCACCTAGGATCTTTCTCATACTGTATCCCCTGAAAGAGCCCATACTCATGTAGTTTCCAAACATTCTGATTAAAAAAGAAAAAAGAACAACAAAAGGAAGAAAAAGAAAAGAAAGAAAAACTAGTACTAAAGAAAAGGCAGGGGATGCACAGAACTAACATTCTATTTTTGTAGAGTCAAATTCCGTTAAACCAGGGCAAGTGGGCTATGTCTGTTAGCAAGAGCATTCATAAAACAAAACATAGATGGGGCCTAAATAATGATTCATATAGGTAGCCATGTTCCAACCCCCTTCTAAAGTTAACATCGGAAGCTAAACTCAAAAATGAGCTACAGTGTGAATAAAGAACAACCATGAAAGAGGTTAAGCCTCTTCAGTTTTCTAGAGTTACTGTCTCGCACCAAGTTGTGACTTAACTATGAGATCAATGACCAGCCATTTTAGACTTTTTAAGACCTTCCTAGAAAGCCAAGTTTCATTAGAAAATGTAACTACACTTATCAAAACTCTACACTTTACCTATATGTTTCACAACTAGAAACTACATAATCAATAACCAACAAAACTTTCCAAAAGGCGTATTATCCTAATTAGAGTTTAATATGCAATCAACATGTTCGTGTATAGGTTAAGTGAAACATTTAAAATATTTACATAAAAAAAATCACAAAGCATGTATGGCAACTTCTGTATTTAAGTAAGTCAATGTATTTTTGCAACTTTCACTAATACCTAAAAAGAAGATATATGGATACAAATTTTCATGCCCAATGAGGACATAATGATTTACTTTGAATTTTTTTCTTACTGATATTATTTATATTATCTAACAAAAAACAATCCCAGGGAACAAGAGGGTATTCTAAGAATCTGGTCAGGATTAGATATTCAACTGAAGGATAAAAACAAGAAAAATTGTCTTTTATTTAACTCATTAGGTCCATTCTACATTTCTACAGTGCTCAAAGCAAGGATCTTTGTGTGAAATCACAGCTAGCTTGGCTATCTTGGATGGAAAACGACTCCCATTCAAGTATGGTATTTAGTTTTCATTGATCACTGTGCATATCCTCGGCAGCATTAATCTTCAGAATATTTTAGAGAAAAGAGGGTGATAATGCATCTCCCACTATATTACACATTACCACTGCAACCAATAAGCAAATTCACTGCTTAAATGACACAAAATGATTATTTATGTGCTTTTCCTTTCATGGTCACCTTTTAATTTATATGATATCCTTTGTTTAATGGAAAAGAAAAAATGACTGGCATTATCTTACCAGACCCATGAACAGGCCAAACACCAAAGTAGCAATGACAAAAAAGACGTAAGAACACCATGCAGGAATTCCAAGAGTCACTGTGAAATAGTTGTGAAGGTGCTGAAATCAAAATGGAAATAAAACGCTTACTTGCAGTGCAGGATTTTCTAGCTGTAACTCCAGTCTACAAAATATCTCTCCACATATGTACCCAAAGTTTATAATTAATAATTACTAATGAAGAAGTCAATGTTTGTAGCATTATGAACAGAATAATTATCAAAATCATATTCAGTAATATTATTCTTTAGAGCTCAAGATCTTGATAGAGGTCTGATCAAATTGCCTTATCAATTCTTTCTCCCATTATAGAAGGTTTTCTAATTATCTTTGCCAAATCATTACCTATTCCTCCATATTTAATCCCAACATGATTTATTAAAATATGAAACCCATTATCAATTTTTATGTAAAGCCAAGTTATGCCTTAGAGCATGAACTATTTAAAATGTCTCCATATTTACTTTTCCTAATATTAAACAATATGTGAATTACAGATATGAAATGTTCATTTCAAATTAAAGCCTATTTAGAGGTAGACTTGCTGGGCCTATACTTCTTCATGATAAGTCATATTGTTTTAGACTACAAACTATAATCCAATCAATTACTAGGCACAAGATTAAAAGGCTACAATTTAGACATTAGAGCCCACAGAAACAATTACTGAATGATCTTCCCAAAACACACACACATACCCTCTCTCTCTCTCTTTCTCTCTCACACACAACACACACATACACAATGAGTTCAAGTTTCTACTTTAATTTTATATTTTCTAAAATCTAAGTTATTCTTATTAGATTTTTAGTTTATGCTAAGAAATTAAATATTTTAACCTGACATGTTCTGAATGAGAAACATGTAAACAAACAAAAATTGTTACTGACCAGAACAATCCAACAATTCAAAGCCTCACCACTTAGGCTCCATCTCTCGCTGATGTAGCCTAGCAGCAGAATTCACATAGTAATGGTTTTACGGGCATGCATATCAAAAGCATGAAAGGATCACAAAGACTCAGAAAGCTGCTGAGGCCAAATAGTACAAACTCTCTGCAAAGGAAGCCCTGTTATGGCTATTATGCAAAGCCATGAAGGTAAAATTTAAGTGGTCAGAGAGATCCTAGATTGCTGACGCTGTAAGAAATATAGGGCTTTAGTCAAAAAAATTGTGGGCATCTAGTGAACAACCCAAGAGAGAGACTATGTGAGCTCTCAGTTCACAGTATTGACGCCCAGATAATGTCAGCATGAGTTCTAGATGCAGGAACTACAGTTGCAAGGTGTGTTAGTGGTTCTGCTGAATTTGTCTCACTTCAATCAAACTTTCCTTGCTACGCCACTATTTTACCACTTACAGAATGTCTTGCCATATGCTAAAAATGTTCTTTTACTTTACAGCTCATGGTGAAGAGGCTGCCCTGAGTCTTAGAAGAGGCCACATAATTCTGAACATCACTGAACTATAACTAACTATGAGGACTTTTAAAGTAGGGGTTGTATGCTTCTTGTCATATGGGCACCAGAGGCAGAGTATTATGGCTTGGATAAGAAATGTCCCCCACAGGCACATGCATGAATGCTTGGTATACACTTGACTGCACTGTTTTCAGTAGCTGTAGAATTTCAAGGGAAGAGGCAGGGTTGGTGAAAGTAGATCACAAAGGGGTAGGCTTAAAAGTTTGAGCCTGACCTCAGTTCTGACACTCCCGCCTCTAATATTTTTAATAATTCTTTGCAAATTTCATACAATATATTTTGAGCATATTCAACATCTCTTCCACAAATCCTTGTAGCATTACCCCTCACCTAGCCACCTACCCAACCTGGTTTCTTTTACCAATTTTTCTTTTAAAAACAAAAGACAAAATTTGTTACTCAAATATTTTGGGTGTGGTACTTGCCTTGATATGTAGCCTTTCACCCTGTATGCTGGAATTTTGTCTGGCTGAAGCTTGCCCAAGTCCTATGCATGTAGTCACAGGACTATCTGTTCATCTGTGTAATTTCCTCATTATGTCTTGGAAAACATTGTTTTCTTATAGTCATATATCATTGTTAGCTCTCACATCTTTTGGGCCCCTCATCCTCAATGATCCCCAAGAGGGGTATGTCAGAAATGTCCCATTTAGGGCTGAGTACTCTGTAACCTTCTATTATCTGCATATTGACTGTCAGTTGTGGGTCTTTGTGTTAACTGCCATGCACTGCAAGGAGATTATCTCCTAAATGCTGAGAGATGTACTAATATTGGGTATAGCAACAAATCATTAGGAGTCATTTTAATATTGTGTCCATTTAGCAGAACAAAAGCAACAGGTTTTCTCTTAGGGCCAATGAGTGGCCTATCCACAGGTTTCTGGCCCCAATAACACTTCTAAGTATGGGGCCCATCTCAAGGAGCAGGCCTTAAATCAAATAAGTAAGTAGTCAGTTACTCCCTTAACACTGGTGCCACTATTCCACCAGAGGGTATATATTACCAGGACAGTCACTATTGTAGCTCACAAAGTATACAGCTGGGTAAGACTGATGATGAATTTTCTCCTCCAGGGGCATGTATATCACCTTTCAGCATTATGACAGATGAGGCTTCTAGGTTTAAAGCCATTTGAATTCTCCATGCTTTGTGACTCAAGTCTGTGGTGTCTTCAGCAGTAGAGTGCTATCATCAAGTTCTCGAGAGTAACCAAGAGCAATGACAATAGCGTGTATGTTGCAGGTCTATGGGATCCCACTGGCTAACAACTCAAAAGGAGGTAACTGGGGTTTTTCTTTGTTCACAAATTTATTAGAGAATTACTGTATCCCTCTTCTAGGATAACTAACTCCATTTAAACTCTTTTTTCATATGTATAAGCATGTATTTTGGAATGCTTCCATATTAGGTTTTCATAAGGCTTTTTTCTAAAGGTCTTTAATGTTAGTTATTCCTCTCCCACAGTAGCTCCTGCACCCAGACCTACCACCTCCCAGCTTGTTATATTAGTCTCTCTCTTCCCTCTACAATTTCAGCTAGCGTCTGAGATGCCAGCCTACCCTGCAGTGGAACTGTGAACTGAGGCGAATCCTTTCTTCCTGAAGTTGTTTTGGAAGGTGGCTCCCAACTCTAAAGTTTTAAGAGGTATTATTCAGCTCTGGTTTTAGGTGAAAAATGTGTATGGAACAGTTTATGCTTTGCTTGATGACTCATTGTCATTACTGGGCTTACGCCTTGAAATATGCCAAACAGAAAACACTAAAGGTCACTCAGTCTCTGGGCTGACTCATGGAAGTATTTTTGAACTTGATTTATGAATACCTGCTGCTTTACCTTACTCATGAGGCTGGAATTAACAAACTGTGGATGAATAATGTGAAGTTTAAATTCTTCTGCACAGCGTCATACACCTTTTCTCCAAAACAAATGATTAAAACACTTAATTTCTAAGTGAGTTGTTAAAGTACAAAGAAGTTATTTGCCTCTGAATCATGGTTTTCTGGTTCAATACTGTTTAGTATCTGAAAGTATTATCACATTTCACTAAGTTTCTCTTTAAGTTTCTTATATCAGCTTATCCTTCAAGGGATCTATTTGAAAAGAAATTCTACAACACTATGGTTTTCTTAGGAAATTAATTATTACTGAAGACCAATGACTAAATAATTATTACTAAGGACTAAAATTAATACAATTGCTTTTACAATCACAGATATAAAATTCCATCTGCTTACTTTGAGTTCACAATGGCTTTAGAGACCTTTATGAATGTAATTGTGGTATTATGAAGTTATATATGTAGTTAATTATAAGAAATAAAGTTTAGCTTTACATTTTTATGTTTCTGTTTCCTTAATCATGTTTCCTTGGGCCAAAGTACTGATACTTGCTCAATGTTATCTGCTTTCATTACATAAAAGTATCCTACTCTATTTTACTGAAAATGTTTTAAAATATCAGCTGATTATACTAAACTTTATATTCTATTAAGTACTTTGCCAGATGATTCAGTTAGAGCTATTTTTTGCTACATATATATTTGCATGAAGGGACTAAATGAAATGATCGTTAAAGAAATAAGGTTATTTCTATAAGTGGTCTGATCAAGTCCTCCATGAACTCTAGACATCTGAACTGCTGCAGCCAGTACTACACTGTCTCAGTCAAAGCTGCAGTAGCTCTAAAGGACAGACTATGTTTTGGAGCTCACCTGTATCAGAGGAGGTATACTCTTGAGGAGTTCAGGAACAAGTCCATGATCCCTTTCACACCCATTCCAGAATCCCCTTAATATCTTTCTTGCATGGGAGCAGCCAGTGAGGCTTCTTCAGTGGTAGCCAAGGCTTCTTTTCCCCTTTTTTAGTCTGTCTCTAAATATCTACAAGACTTAATCTAACAGGCTTCCTGTAGGCTTCAAGAAAGGGATCTTGTGGTTGTACTTCATCTCACTATAACTTGCTATGAACATTTCTGAATATGTAAGAAAAGATAAGAGATGTCCCAAACTAGTTGCAAGAGATCATATACACAAATAGCACACACACACACACTCACACACACACACAAACACACACACACACACACAAACTGCTACAAAATTTTATCTTAAGTCTTCTATTATTAGCATTAGTTCAAAAATAAACAGTAAGTTTAAAGCACTGTGTTATTTAGAACCAGGAAGCAAGCAATTCAAACACAATAAAAGATCAATCTATGGTATTAAGCTCCTACAGAGAAGTGACAGAAATAAACATATTAAAAACTAATGATATATTAAAAACTAATAAATAATTAAACATTTGGTCTAAGTAAGTGTTCTAACACTGAAGTGACTACGTGTCACTCTACAAGCACACACAACAGGGAGTGCTTTAACTGGTGACACAGCCCCTGGTTTCTGTGACAGCCACACAACTCCAGCACCGCAGTGCAACCTAATCAAGAAACAGCAGACACTATAAGCATGGCTGCTCAAAGAAAGCTTTGTTTACAAAACCAAGCTTCTCTCAGGCCATACTTTGCTGTTCCAGAAACACAGAATGACTTTCATGCCTGCCTAGACAATCTTTGATCTAGATTTTCCAAGGGAACAATGAGATAACAAAAAAACGCATCTCATAATCTTTTTTCTTTTTATAAGGACTTAATCACCAATCTAATAAAATTATGACTCTGACATAGCTGTTATGGTAACCACTTCAAATTATTCCTTCCTATAAGCACATTTTACTATGATGAACCAAAAACGAGAGTAGTTTTATAGCTTAAAAACAGAATTATAAAAAGTACTTATAAATTTTCATTTTCCTATATTTAAAAGCTATTTTTTACATTTTTTTAAAAAATCTATATTCAAATATAATATAGTTTAAAAGTACTCACCCAAATCTTGCCAGAGATGCTGAAAAGACCAGCCATTCCAGACATCCTAAGAAAGAGAAGAACTCTGGTCACACACAGTCAAAACCAAGCAAAGCTCAGGCCAAGTAATATACCTTCACTGAGCCTGTACTCATCAAAACTTCAATTCACAAAAAGGTTATATTTCATGGTCATTTTCTGAACTATTCTGCTGTAAACTGCAAAGACATTCCAAATCCTTGGCCCCTTATCCCATTATAGTACAAAAATCCACAATCATGAACAAATTATATCTGTAAAAAAGATAACATATCCTGGTGACTTTGAAAAGTGAACACTTAACACTGTCCAATATATCTTTCCAGATGTAAATGCCGTAATTCCTCATCTGCTTTTTTCCTTCCTTTCAATCCTACACATCCTCCCTCAACAAGCACTGATAGCTAACAAGCAGTCCTTGCACATCACAGTGAAATCAGAAGTTATTGTGTGATCACTCTCATCTTCCTACCACCAAATTTGAGACTAATGTATTCCATATCACCTTTGTATCAACAGCAAACTCTACCTAACCTAACACAGGCCAGTTTTTCAATCTGTGACGTGGATCTTAATCCTGTGTCCTGTTGATGACATGATTCTTTCTTCCATCCCTTCTTCCTGCATTAGCAATCACTCTACCTCTACCCAATCAGTCTCTTCAGCATGATGTCATGTCCCTCTTCTGAACTGAGCAACTCTGTCCCTCACACAACCCTCAAGCTTCAGAAAAAAATTCTCCAAAGAGCAGTCCTCTCTTATAATTTCTTCAGTTGTATGTCTTGAAACCATTTAAATCTGGCTAACCACTATTTGCAAAGGTCATAACAATGTCACCCTGCTGCATTCTATGTACCAGTCAGAGATCATCTTTCTTTGCCTCCTGGCTTCATGGGAAATAAATATTATTTCTTTCTTTGGCATCTTTTATTTGGTTTCTAAAAAAATGTTTTACCCTTGATTTTCCTTCTGCCTCACTGGCACTAATTTTTCATTTGCCTTTTTAAATTTTAATTACATGCATTTATTGTGTTGTGTAAATACACAGGTGGGCTTCATGTAGTAGTCATAGGCAAACTTTGGTGTTCTCCTTCCACTATGTGGGACCCAGAGATCAAACTCAGGTCATCAAACTTTGGGGCCATGTATCTTTATCTCCTGTGTTATTTCATGGGTCCTCAATTTTTCTTTTGATGACTTGCTTAGTACTTAACTTGTTAACTTTGAGTGAGTCCTAGATTTATGACAAACACACTTCTATTTTACTTCCTAAGTAAAATTCTAAGGCTTTAAAGTCTGTCAAAGTCTTCTAAAATGTGCTCATTAATTCTCCACAGGGAACCATCACATGTACTCAGCTTAATAGCTTTACAAAGTCTCGACCTCTAGCAAGGCTAACAATCTTTTTCTTCTTCCTTTTGAATATTTTTATTAATTCTTTGAGAATTTCACACAACAAATTTTGATCATACTCACCCACAACTCTTACTAGATCCATCCCCACCTCCCTACTGCCCCTTGCTTTATGTCTTTTTATTTTTTTTATGACCCATCTACTACAATTTGTGCCAGTCATACAATGCCAGGTGTGGGGACATCCACTGGAGTATGTTTGACACACCAGAGTCACACCCTTAAGGAAGGAAAACTGACTCTTTCAGAAAGGAGTCCAGCAGTATCATAGCTCAGTAGGGGTGGGGGTTCAGGATCCCTTCCCCTCCATGCTAGAAGAATGCTGACTGAAAACCATGATCTTGGTTTTAATATCCCTAAGGTATCTTTAATATCCCTAAGGTATCTTGCAGTTTCTTCTTTCTAATATTTTAATTAAAATCTATTTGTATCACTTCTTCCCTCCCCTCCCCTCCCCTCCCCTCCCCTCCCCTCCCCTTCCCTTCCCTACAATCCATACAATGCTGATGTGGGATGTTCCTCTATATATTTATTGCTGTTTTTGGTTAAAGAATAAAGTTGTTTTGCTCAATGGCTTAGCAGAATAAAGTCAGGCGGGAAATCCACACTTAGATATATAGATAGTGTAGGGCGAGTCAAGGAGACACCATGTAGCTACTGAAGGAGAAAGACACCTGAACCTTATCAGTAGGTCACAGCCTCGTGATGTTACATAGATTAATAGAAATGGGTTAATTTATGATATAACATTTAGTTAAGAATATGCCTAAGCCACTGGCCAAACAGTGTTGTAATTAATACGGTTTCGATGTGATTATTCAGGTCTGGGAGGCCAGAAAATGAAAGAACAGACTCTGCTTACACAACGCCACCCTTATTTCCTCTGAAATTTACGGCTTCTTTTTTTTTTTTTTTGGTCGTTGTTGGTATTTGTCGGGGAGGGGGGCAAACTGTATTTTGGGAGGGGAGAGTTAATTGTATAGCAGAATCTTGATGTGAGAAATAGCAAGGTCCATGAAAAATTCAACAGGACTCCCAGAGATCTTTTTCTTGTAAATGTTCCCTCTCATGTTGACCATTCTATCTTCAACTCCAACTTTAAACCTACTCATTTTCCATCTCCACCACAACACCCTGGTACAAGTTGCTCCTTTTAAGTTGGACACTGTGAAAACTTTTTAATTGTTTTCTCCTTACGTAGTCTTGTCCTCTCCAATATCTCCTCTTAAGCGTTAGTTTATTTTTGTACATACATATAAAAGAAAAAAAACTCTCCTGACTGTGGCCCCAGGTCCTGTAGAGTCCACCTTCAGCCTCCTTTTTACTCAACTCAGACCCCTCCTTTTGTTCACAGTGCTGCACTCGGCCACTCTGCTGCTCAATGAAGCCCTTTCCCTAATGGAGACTTCTGGGTAGTCAGTCACTCTAGGACTATGCTAGTCCTTCTCCTATCTGGGCCACAACTTCTTGTATCCTGAGAATCCCACCCCAGTGCTCCCTTCAGAGCAACCTCTCTTAACACTTCTTCAAAGTAGGCCCCCAGACCCAAAATTTTCCAGACAAGTATTAGAAAACAGACTGTTGTTTAAAACAGCTCCATCCAAATCATCTGTCTAGCTTGTTTTGCAATTTGTCTTACTAACTTTATGTTATCTAAAAAAGGGAGTGGAAAAAGCGAGTCAGTCTAATGAAGTCATAAATACCTGGCTCCTAGAACAGTATCTAGCATAAAAATCAGTATTCAGTTACTTGAAGAATGAAATGCCAGAGGTGAGCTACTTTTAGGATAAGCTTCATATTACCTGGGCACTAACACAGGTGCATGTGATAGATAAAATATTACATTGCATTGCTTCTATGATATTAAGGATGTTCCTTACATCTGTATATGCAAAATAAAACTACTTACTAATATGCCCACTCAAAATTAAAGCCAAATGTGGAATGAGTTATTACAGTTCAGTCTTATTTACCTTACTAAATATTATCAAAAACTGTCCACAGAAACATAGTATCAGATAGTCAAAAGCATCACCAGAACAACAAGAATCCCCAAGAGTACTATAATTCAAGAAACATTTGCCCTTCCAATTAATGGCAACCAGCACTCAACACCACATTTGTAAAGAGGAAACAGTTGGCATGGCATGCACTGAAAGTTGGAGGAAAGGTTCTTTGTTAACATGTCCCTTCAATCCAGCTACTCAATGCCCACTGCACCAAAACAATTTGCAGTATATGTGGGTCACAAAACCAGAAACACTAGGTGGAGCAAGAATAGGCATATTCAGACTAAATTAGAGAAAAAAATATGAAGAAAAGTCTAGACTTGTAAGGTCTACACATTAACATGGGACTTATTATTTTACAAATAGCACTTTATTTATAACTTACGTTAGAGAAGCTGGTGATTTCCAGCCAGTCAGAGGTTCAACTGATTGCCATTTTTTCTCTAAGATGTAATTCTGTAAGTCTTCATAGATTCCTGGGCCACGGTAACGGCGGAATATCCCATCTTTTGCACTATAGATTATAAAATCAAGCAGAAATTAGATAAATCAAAATAGGTATTCTATAATAATAATCAAAATAATTATTGATCACACACATAAACTCTTCTTGAATTTTAAATTAGCTCAAATGAAAAAACCTATAGCCAGACATAAACCAGAAGTCATTGTTAATTCTAATCTAGCACAAATGAGAAATTCTAAAATTCAAACCATTGAATACTCTTTCATTACTATGTAATCTGCAACTATAAGCTAAATCTCCAGAAATATTTAATCAGCCAACCCATTTGCTAGCATGTTTGCAACCAATTATTTTTATTTCTTCTAGCAAAATAGCCACTGGTGTAACATTAACAAATAATATATCCACATTTCCAAATTTATGTCCTCCAAGTCTCAAAGCTCACGATCAAGATCAAAGCATGCCTCTCACATTCACCTCTAAGCCTTCCTTTTCTCAGCTTCTCGTCCCAGACAGGAGTCACAGGAAGAGTCTATGCATTTCCTTTTGTTCCCCTCATACTACTGAGTGAAACTGGGAGTCCTGTTCTAATAACTCCATTGAACCTGCCTGGCCTGTATCCTGAATGACCTCCAAGCATTATGACGATGGGACTTTGTTCTGCCATTTTCCCTTCACCTCTCATTAGCATGGTTCACCACCACCTACTTGACCTGTTCTCCTACAGTGCTGAATTCTAGTATTTTAAGATCATAAATTAATAAAGCTTACTGAAAAAAGGCTGGGAGAGTGGTAACAAAGAAGCGGCCGCTCAAACCTAGGAAAAGCATAAACAAAACAGTTAAATTTAAACTCAAAGTCACTCAAGAACCCAAGTGCTGAAAAAAGCATCCTCAGACTGCTATCGTGCTCACACGAACAAACACCTCTGGAATTACTGAGTTACATTTATTATCTTTTGACTTACGGGAAAAAACTTTAGTCACGTATTTCCTAATACTTTCCAGTTAGTGTACACATATGGTTATGTTCCAGGTGAACACTAAAATTTTCTGGTTTATGTATTACTTGGTGTGGTGGTTTAAAAGAAAATAGCCCCTAAGGGAGTGACACTATTAGGAGGTGTGGCTTTGTTGGAGGGAGTGTGTCACTGTGGGGAGGGCTTTGAGATCGCTTTTCACAAACTTCACTCAGTGTGACAGTCAGTCAAACTTCCAGTTGCCTGAGTCTGATGTAGGACTATCAGCTCCAGCACCCTATCGGCCTGCATGTCGCCATGCTCCCCTCCCCATCACGATGACAACCTCTGAAACTATAAGCGAGCCGCTTCAATTATGTTTTCTTTAGAAGAGTTTAGAAGAGTTGCTGTGGTCATGGTGTCTATTTTCAGCAATAAAACCCAAACGAAGATACTTGGTATTGTATGTCAGTTAAAAGAATATAGTATAGAGCAGCAAGATCTAAGTTTATGCCTGGAGTTCCAGGACCCAGAAACTGGATGGCCCAGAGACCAAGAATAGAATCAAATATGGTTAGAGAAAAAAATATCAACATAACTATGCCTAATGATATTCTGCTATGCTCACAGATTGGTGACTATCCCAATTGTCATCTGAGAGCTTTCATCCAGTAACTGATGGGAACAGATGCAGAGACCTACAGCCAAATATTTGGCTAAGGTTGGAGAATCCTGCTGAAGAGAGGGAGGAAGAATTGTACAATCCACAGGGGCTAAGGACATTACAAGAAAACGTACAGAAACAACTAAACTAGGCTCATAGGGGCTTCCAGGGTCTGGACCAACAACCAAGAAGTCTGCATGAGACCAACCTAGGTGTGTGTGACATATGCATAACAGCTGTGTAGCATGGTCTACTTGTGGGACTATTAGCAGTGGGAGCAGAGACCGTCCTTAAGGCTTTGGCTGGGTTTTGGGACCCCACTCCTCATACTGGGTTGCTTTGCCCAGCCTTAATACAAGGGGAAGAGCTTAGTCCTAATGCAACTTGACATGACATGCCTTATTGATAGCCATGGGAGGCCGGCCCCTTTCTGAACAGAAACAGAGGGGGAATGAATTGGGGAGCATAGTGAAATGGGGGAAGGGAACAGGGGGAGAGGAGGGAGAGGAAATTGTGGATGGGATGTAAAATAAATAAATTAATGTTACAAAAAAAAAAGATCTGTCAGAAGTCTCTGTCCTGCCTGGTCCCACAGCTGTTCAGTCCCAAAGAAACATACAGAGGTCTACATTAATTATAAACTGGTTGGCCTATTAACTCAGGCTTCTTATTAACTAACTCTCACATCTTAAATTAACCCATAATTCTTATCTGTGTTAGCCACAGTACTTGGTACCTTTATCAATGAGGCATTCTCATCTTGCTTTCTCTGCATCTGGGTGACGACTGCAGACTGAGCCTTTCCTCTTCCTGGAATTCTCCTATTCTGGTTGCCCTTCTTATACTTCCAGCCTGGCTATTGGCCAATCAGCATTTTAATAAACCAACACAAGTGACAAATCTTTACAGGGTATGAGACCATTGTCTGATAGTAAAGATCTAAGTTTAATACTAACTTTCCCTACTAGCTTATGGGCTTAGGTAATTTTTATACTTTTTGAGTTTCATTAATGTTTGTTTATAATTCTGGGATTAAATTAAGAACATAATACAGTTCCTACATATAGTGAAGGACTCAACAAATTATAGGTATTAACTAACTACCTCAACTGTCAACTTAAAATGAACAACACAAACTTCATTACAGGGTGTTGTCTGCTGGTAGGTTGTCCATACTACAGTAGATGGTCTCACACTCTTGCATATATGGGCAGCATTAAGTAGATTTAGTAAGATACTAAGAAAGAAAGAGCCTGCCATGCCATGTGGCTAGCAGGGGCAGGACTCAATTAGGAACTGCCCAGCTATTCTAGACCCAGGCAGTAACACTAACAGCTTAGCACTATGCCATGAGGCTGGCAGGGGCATGCCTCAACCAAGTGCTGCCCGGTACCTATGGTGCCAGGCAGTCAGACACCACTGTGGTGAGCAGGCACAGGGTGCCGAGGTGGACGAGAGAGGGGAGTCAGTAAGGGCTGCAGAGAGAGGCAAGTTCTGACGCGGTGAGAGTGGTGAGGAGAGGCTAATGTGAATGGCCTGCTAGCCACCTGAGTCCAGGGTCATTTCCAGACCTGGGCTGCTGTCCAGAGGCATTCTTTTTTTTCTTTATTGTTTTTATTGCACTATACATTTTTCTCCACTCCCCTCTCTTCCTCTTCTTTCCCCTTCTATCCTGTCTTGTGATCCCCATGCTTCCAAATTATTTAGAAGATCTTATCTTTTTCTCCTTCCTATTTAGATCTATGTATGTATCTCTCTAGTGTTCTCTTTGTTGTCTGTGTTCTCTGGGGTTATGGATTGTAGGCTGGATTTTCTTTGCTTTATGTCTAAAAGCCACTTATCTTGATCAGAGGCACTGAAGCAGCTGAGGGAGCATGAGGTGATATCTGTGGCTCCTGTTGCCACTAAGGGCATGCAGATGTCTGTAGGCCGGACTGCCACCTAGAGCCTGCTGCCTGGGGTCATGTCAACTTACTGGCCTACACTGCCACCTGGGGCCATGATGACATCCTGGTTTGAGCTGCTGCTGAGGGTCATGTGTGGGTCCGTGGCCCTACAGCATTCAGGGTCTCAGTTAATGTCCATTGCTCCTGATGCCATTGAAGGGCAAGCCAATGCCAGGGATCTGGGCAGCCACCTGGGGCCCCACTGCTGTCTGAGGGCTACCTTACTGAACTTAGTGGTCTGGGCTACTACCTGGGGACATGGTAACATCTGATCACAAGCTATGGCCTAGGACCATGTCTGCATCCAGGGCCCTGCAAGAGCCAGGGTCTGTGTTGATATCCATGGCCCATGTTGCCACTAGAGCCCACAGGGATGTGTAGGGGTCTGGGCCACAACTTGTGGTCATGTGACAGATGTCTGGAGGCTGTGCTCCCTCACGGACCATGCTGATCTGAGTGGCTTACACTGTCATCTCTGCGTATGGTGTCGTCTAGGCCATGGCTACTGCTGTGACTCTACAGCAGCCAGTGTCTGAGTTGATAACCATGGCACCTGAGACCAGGTTGGTATTTAAGGGCCATGATGCTCCAGGGCGATGGTGACATCTGGGTCCTAGCTGCTGCTAAGAGCCATGTCTAGATCTGTGGTCATGCTCCAGCTGGGGTCTGTGTTGATGTCCATAGCCTGTGTTACCACAGGAGAGGTGTGAGGGGGTAGGCTGGAATTAAGTTTCTGTTTGAAGTCCAAGGGTCTTCTGAGCTGATCCGCCCCTCACTGGATACTGCAGCAGGAGTGCTGCTCCCCCCACAATCAGGAAAGATGGCCCCACCCCTCACCATGGCCATGTACCTCACCTGGACAACAGAGTAGAACTGACCCTGTTGTAGGGAACACAGGTGAGTCAGCCTTAAGGGCGTGAGGACAGCAGAGCTGACACCCTCATTCATCTGCCATGTGTGGCATGGGTAAGGAAAAGATGCCCTCTCTGCCCCACCCCATGCTACCTGCGGCAGGTGAGAGAGCACTCTCTAGGTTAGGAGAGTGGAAGAACTAGCCTTGTTCCACACCAGCTGCAACACAGACAGCTGACCCTGCACCCTGCCAGGACAGCTCACTAGAGCTAACACTGTTGGAGGTGGAGGGATACAGGTGAACCAGTCCTGAGGGCATGAAAGCATGAGAGCAAGGAGAGCAAGAGAGAGGGGGGTGGGCTGCACCTTGTCTGGGCAAGACAGTGGAGCTGGCCCTGGTGGGTGTAGGGCCTGAGAGCAAGAGAACTGGCCCCGTTCCTTGCTGCAAGCTGCACTGAGTGGGCTGATTTGCCCAGCTACCACCCAGACCAGAATCAGGCCTGTGAGTTGGCTCACTCCAATATCCAGTGAATCTATGAACTGTGGGACCAGGAGAAGGGGATGAACGTACAGATATAAAATTGCAGGATCTCCATGAGGCAGGATACCTAAGAAGAGTCCCAGTATGGGCCCATTAAAATGGTGTAGCAGACACAGAGGCCTAGAACCAGACCAATGGCTTATGGCAGTGAACATGCTAATGAGAATTATTCCTACTAGAGGAAGTACAGAAAGGTATTAAAGTTGTTTCTTCGGATTTCCTCTCAGGAGGCATGCCGCAGAGCTAAATTAGCGGTTACAGAATGTTTACCTGACTCAATCCCTAACTCCAACTCTGACTATAACACTAATATTAAATCTAACCCTAATTCTAATCACAACCCTAATCCCAAGTCTAACCCTAACCATAATCATACACTAACATTAACATAAACCCACACCTGATTCAACACAATCATAAACTTAACCCTAAATCCAACACAAACCCTAACACTAACCCCAACCCTTATTCTAACATTAAGGCTAACCCTAATCCTAATATATATTCTATCCCTAACCTCAACCCTAGTCCAACACCAACTCTAAACCTAATTCAACAAAAATCTGAACTACAAACTAACACTAATCTTCATGTAAACCATTACCATAACTAAACCACAAGCCTAATTTTAATGCCAACCTTAACAACAACCTTATTACAAACCATAAATCTAAGCCCAATGCAAACCCTAGCTAATACCTAATACCAAAACAAAACATAACCCTAACACTAAATCCAACCCTACAACTAAATTCTAAGAGCAAACCTAATTTCAATCCTAACACTAAAACTAACTCAAACCCTAACACTAACCTGAACCAACACAAACCCTAACCTAATGCCAACCCTAACTCTAATCCCAACCCTAACCCCAACACTAATTCCAGTGTTAGCTCTAACCATAACCAGAATACTTATTCCAACCCTAACTGTGATGCCAACCCTAATCCTAACCTCAACTCTAACACTAACTCCAGCTCTAGCCCTAACCCTACAGACAACTTTCTGCTTCCTTGAAGCTTTCCTTAAGAAGTACCTGGAGGTCTTTCCATTGTTTTTTTCTGTTTCCCTCTTGGTGCATGCCCCAGAGCTAAGCTGGAGGTCAAGGACTATTTCTCTAACCCCAAATCCTGGTTAGGGTTGGAGTTAGGGTTAGAGCAGAAATTCTCTTGGCATTTAGGTTCTAGGTCATCCTAGGCAACACAAACCAATTCTCAGAATTAAAAATTGAAGTTTAACAAGAGGGCTGGAGCTAGAACTCACGGCAGCACTTATCTAGCGCGTGTAAGGCTCTGGCTTTAGCCTCCAATATCGCTCTCCTCTGACATCACCATCCCCCAAAACAGAAAAAAATTACAAAAGGAGGTACACTCCTAAAACTGCAAAAAGAAAACACAAAGTTTGGCTATAGTCTTCCAAAATTCCTGCATGACTTCTCAACTGAACTTTCATTTTAAAATATGACTGCAGCATAATACAAAAAAGACATAAATCATTTTGTGTGCTGATGCCAGAGCCCTTTTGTATGCTGCAAATATGTTTTATTACTATTAATTAATAAAAAAGCTATTTGGCCTATGGCAGGAGGGAAAGCCAAACTGAAGGGAGAGAGAAAGCAGAGTCCACAAAAACACTAACAGCCACCAGAGCTGAGTAAGATGTCAGAGTTTTACCAGTAAGCCTCTGAGCACATGGTGATATACAGATTATTAGAAAATGGTTAATTTATATGTAGAGCCAGTCAGTAAGAAGCCTGAGCTAATAGTTCAAGCAGTTTGTAATTAATATTAAGCCTCTGGTGGGTATTTTAAAAGCAGCTGCGGGACCAGGCAGGATGAGATACCTCTCCAGTTACAGTATGTGGTAGTTTCAAAATAAGTTTTTAAGACTCTTTATCATTTATTTATTTATTTAGGTTTTTTGAGACAGGGTTTCTCAGCAGTTTTGAATTATTAGTTTTCAAGACTCTTTTTCATTTATTTATTTTCTTATTATTATTTTTTTTCAAGACAGGGTTTCTCAGTAGCTTTGAAGCCTGTCCTGGAACTAGCTCTTGTAGACCAGGCTGGCCTCAAACTCACAGAAACCTTCCTGTTTCTGCCTCCTGGATGCTTGGATTAAAGGCATGCGCCACCACCACCCAGCTTCAAGACACTTCTAATGGAAACAACTTGACCAAAAATCTACCACAGAATTTTGAGATTCATTAAAAAGGGTTTAATGTAGAAAAAAAGGAACAAGTACTCTTAACTGCTAAGCCATTTCTCTAGCCTCTCTGCAATTTTTAATTTATTGATTGCAGTTAAGTTTTTATAATTTGAGAGAATCATAGAGATGGCTCAGGGGTTTAGAGCATAGGCTGCTCTTGCAGAGGGCCCAGGTTCAATTTCTAGTACCCACATCATGGTTCACAAACATCTGTAATTCCAATTTCAGCCAATCAGATACATTTTCTTATGGCCACAGATAGATACCAGGCAAACAAATAGTGCACAGATATGCATGCAGTCAAAACATTTATACATATAAAATAACATATAAAATCTAAAAAAATTTAAGGGCTCTTTCCTTTAAAATCTGTTCTAAAACATCAAACAGTCTTTTCTTCACTTTTTTTTTGGGGGGGGAGGGGTGTTCAAGACAGGGTTTCTCCTTTTAACAGTCCTAGTTGTCCTGGAACTAGATTTTTGTAAACCAGGCTGGCCTTGAACTCACAGAGATTCACCTGCTTCTTCCTCTGCTTCCCGGGTGCTGGGATTAAAGGTATGTGCCACCACTGCCCTGCTTCTTCACTAATCTTATAGACACCACATAGAAGACTTATTTTCCTTATTTGATAAATACGCCAAATACAGTTAGTTTTCATTTAAATAAAACAATGTGGCAAAAATGAGTATTTTTAAAATACTTCATGACCCATTTTTCTTTATCCTTGATGTACATGCAATGGAAAAACAGTAGGAGGCCTATATTCTATATGGAAACCCATATTATATTAAACATTAGAATTACAGATCCATCACTAGACTATTATCTTGTAACTTAAATCACACTGAATTCACAAGGAGAGAACAAGGAACTGAAATATGAAGAAAATAGCTGCATTTTTAATTAATCCATCATAGATTACACCTACTGGATCTTACACAAATTTATACTGACTTAATCTACTAAGAAGTTAAAACAAATTGTAGGTGCTTTGTTCCTCTTCTAAAGAGATGCAGTAGCTAGAAAAAGAATTCTAGTACAAAAAAATACTACTAAAATCGGAAACACCTATATTTTAAAGATTTCTACTATGAAGCCTAACTTTTATTCTTATGTATGATGGTTATTTTTAAACTATAAATATGAATTTAATATGTTTATCTTTTCAGAATTTATGATTGTCTCCTATCTTACATTGAGGAAAAAGGTGATTCTTTCTGTTTATCAATTACAGCTAACACAGACACACGGAATGAGTCAGGAGTTTATCAATCTAAAACCCAAAATAAAGTATCCGATTTAAACAGGAACATCACAAAGCTTAACACCCCAAAGTATCACCTCTCAGATTATTCACTAAAGAAAAGGGAGGGGTTGTTTCTTCATTTTTAATATATTTAGTATTTCTGATTTAGCTAAGTGTCCATGCACAACTTCACAAATGGTGACAGTAAGAGCCTTCTGATGCAATGCAGCATGAAGTTACAGCACTACCTATTCTGTTCTGTATCTCAACAATATCACATCTCTACAGTGAACTCCTACTTTATAAGAAACAGGAGAAGATAATGTCTTAAGAAAATGTCTGTGAACCATGGTGTATTCTCTGAAGCATACTGATATCATTAAAAATGGAAAAATTCCAGAATGAGAGAAACTAAAAACATGTAACAACAATCCAAATTATTAACCTTGTTTGGATCATGGTTCAAAAAAACTATACGAAACACAATGGGAAACCAGATTTAACAGGCTAAAGAAAATGAGGCCTGAACTATCATGATATTTACAGCTTACTGTCAATGTATCAACAAACAGTAATAATAATAAATGACAATTATGCAAATCTGTATATATATATATGTATGTATGTATGTATATATGTATATGGGCAAACACCCACATACATAGATACAGAGAAGCTAAAATGTGGTCTGTTGCTTCAAGCTGTTAAATTCAACATCCTACTTGGCAAATTTTCTACAAGCATGAAAATTTCTGAGAAAGCAGTTGCAAAACTTTCCCATCTAAAGAACACATTACTGTACCTGGTTCTTGAATGACATCCACCTTTCCCACACTGATCTGAAGTGTTTCTCCATTCTTTGCAAAAGTCTCCCATTCAGAATCAGTCTGCTGGCAAGATGGACACCAGGGGGCATAACTGTAAAATCAGAAAAACTAATCAACACAAAATATGTGGAGTAAAATCTATAAACAAAATAGACTATTCAAAAATAAATTCCTAACAAAGGGGAGAATAAAAGCAAGCTATCCAAAGTCATTTGACATATAAAAACAAGACTGTGTTTTCCTTCTTATGATTCTATGTACAAATGTTAATTCTATCAAAAAATGAGAATATTTTTTCAAGAATTATCTTAACATGTAAAGCATTTTCTCCATGTGATATTTATAAATGAATCAAGTTTTATCACTTTCAAGGTAGCTTTGATCTCTGAGGCAAGTATGTTCTAAGTACTCAAAGTAAAATAACTTTCAAGGATGTACCAGTACTAGCCATGCTAATTCCAGATCTCTCAAAGCTACAAATGCAATAGGCAGTGACCAGAGACCAGTCACTACTATGTCCCCTAGCATGTTTCCAAGTTTGTAAAGACCTGTGAAAGTTCTTACCTTTTCCAAAAAGAGAAAAGCTACCCAACATTTTTTTTCTAAAAAAAAAGTTAAAAATATCTGGGCCTTCAAGCCATAACTGCATTTTACAAGTATTTTTCAACTAGAAACAAGCAATGACATCTCATATAGGTCTGCAAAGAAAGGAACATCTATGGTAAGACCTTAGGGAATAAACAGCCAAGAAAGGGTCAACAAATGTTCCAGTGTCCCAGGGAAATGGTATATGTAGAGAGTCTGGCACAGAGTAAGAGAAGTGAATACACCTACAACAGCCTTAAAGAAAACCAAGGCAAAACACACAAATGGCTGAGATTTTTTTTCTCTCTCTCTTAGTGTTGAATCTGCTTGTAAAGTGTGTGAACTACATTATTTTCCCAAAACAGTATGTTCAAATTCTAGCTCTGGTGCCTGCAAATGTGACTTTATTTGGAGTAGGGTCTTTACACAAATAACTGAATTAGAGATCCTAGGAATAGATCATCTTATTTAAGATGGAGCCTACATCTAGTAAGAATTTTTTCGAGAGGAAGAAGGAGCTCTGACACAAAGAAGAGGAAGAATGCCAATCTCAGATGCAAGGGCTGTAGCTAAAGAGACTTAAGAAGCACACAAGCACACACCAGCAGCCACAAGAAATTAAGAACAGTACAGAAGGGACAGTCCAACAGATAGTTAACCCTGATACACCTTGACCCCCGAAGGCCTTTGATCTCCAGAACTATGAAAGAATAAATTTCAGTTCTTTCAAGCCTCCTACGTGGTCTTACGTATCTATATGCTCCTGTATGTTGTTACAGCAACTTGAGGGAACTAATGCAGAAAGCAAGGACTTCAATTAAATAAGCCTTACAGGTCTTAAAGCAATGGTTCTCAATCTTTCTTATGCTGTGACCCTTTAATACAGTTCCTCATGTTGTGGTGACCTCCAACTGTAAAATTATTTTCTTCACTACTTCATAACTGTAATTTTTCTACTATTATGAATCATAATGTAAACATTTTTTGGAGCTAGAGGTTTGAAAGAGGGGTGGTAATCTACAGATTGAGAACCACCATCTTAGTGGAATAACCAGGACAGTACTTAATATAAAATATGTAAAAACAATAATAAAAAAACAGCATATGGTGGAATTCCACTTGAAACTAATAACATGATATAATTTAAAGAAAATTAACATTTTTATAATGTCACAAAAGTACACAGCTGCAAGAACATTTTGGTTGGTTTAATGATAATTAAAAGATAAAAACACTAAAATAAAATGATCATCTTCAAAAACTGGAACAGGATATTCAAAGGAGAAAAAGTTACTGGAAACACTTTGAAAAAATATTTTAGGACACTGTCAATTAGACATAATTGCTTAAATTGAATGTTTAAGACAAAGTCAAAATATTGAGGAAATAAATGAAACATTTAAAAAGACTTGATATCACTGTTCCTACACAATGTCATGCCTTTAAAAATAGAAACCAGGGGCTGGAGAGATGGCTCAGTGGTTAAGAGCATTGCCTGCTGTTCCAAAGATCCTGAGTTCAATTCCCAGCAACCACATGGTTGCTCACAACCATCTGTAATGAGACCTGGCGCCCTCTTCTGGCCTTCAGGCATACACACAGACAGACTATTGTATACATAATAAATAAATAAATATTTTTAAAAAATAAATAAAAATAAAAATAGAAACCAAGGGGGAAAAGTGGCAAACTAATCAAACACTAAAGTTTTGTTTTTGTCTTTGTTTTAGATGCTTATGATAAAGCCTAGGGGCAATACACACAGTCATTGAGTTATACTTCATTAGTTCTCGAGATGCAGTCTCTTTCTATATACAGTTCATGAGAGCCCACAATGGCCTTGAACTCACTTGTAATCTAGGATGGCTTGGAATTAGCAGCCATCCTGACTCACAGCTGGCAGAATGTTAGGGTTACAGGCATGTACCGTGCCCACCTGCAAGTCCTTTTAGAATCTCATTGTATAAACATTAACTACTACTTTAAAACACAAGGAAAGCACTAATTAAGTATGCCAAATAACAGAAAATTTAAAATATGAAACTGGGAGACATTTTGATTATTTACATTATTTAAAAAATAGGTAGGGATGTTATCCAAGACAAGTCAGAAGTACTTATTTTAGGAAAAATACTAATAATTAGGCCATATCCAGAGCAGAAATTTTACTAAAAATGTTTTTATTCACTAAAAAAATAGGCAATTTTTTTTCTGTCTTGGTTCTAATTTCATTTGAAGAGCACTCTTCTGAGTTTTTGTTGTTGTCACAGAAATTCATTGGATAACAGATACAGACAATTCATTTAGGATTTACTTTAACAAACACTCAGCAGAACCTGTGACAAAGAAGAAAAAAGATATACTAGACTTACTGTTCTACAACAAAATGAATTAAATTACAGTGTCAACAAACACGTGTGGTTGGTTTCCTCACTATATAGAAGACATTATGTCACAGCAGATGTCCTGATCCTCCGGCTCTTAAAATCCTTCTGCCTTCTCATCTGTGATGACCCCTGAGCCTCAGGTATAGGGATTATGTTACAGATGTATCAGTTGGGGTTAGGCACCCCACAGTCTTTTGCTCTCTGCATTAAGATCAGTTGTGGATTTCTGTAATGGTCTCCACTGCTGCAAAACGAAGCCTCTTTGATAAGGGGTGAGAGCTACACTTATTTGGGGACATAGGATAAAGGGTTTAGGATATGGTTAGAAAGAAGATATCTTAATTAAGGGAGCCATTTTGGGGGTGGCAAGAGGCTTGGCTCTAGAGGGGTTCCCAGGTGTCCACGGGGATGTACCCAGCTAGGACCCTGGGAAGAGGACAGGGTGTCTGAACTGGCCTTGTCCCGTAGTCAACTGATGACTATCTTGAATATTACCATAGAATCTTCGTCAGGAGACAGATGGAGATAGAGACAGAGACCCACTTTGGAGCACTGGACTGAGCTCCCAAGGTCCAGTTGAAGAGCAGGAGGGAGAATATGAGCAAGGAAGTCAGCATCACGAGGGGTTGGTCCACCCACTGAGACAGTGTGCCTGATCTAATGGGAGCTCACCAAATCCAGCTGGACTGGGACTGAACGAGTATAGGATCAAACCGGACCCCCTGAATGTGGCTGACAATTGGGGAAGACTGAGAAGCCAATGAGAATGCCACTGGAATTTCTCTCTACTGCATGTAGTGGCTTTTTGGGATTCTAGTCTATTTGGATGCATACCTTCCTAAGCCTGGATGGAGGGGGGAGGGCCTTGAACTTCCCACAGAGCAGAGTACCCTGCCCTCTCTTAGGACTGGAGGGGGAGAGGGAATGGGAGGAAAGTGGGAGGAGGGAAGGAAGTGGAAATTTTTTTTTTTTTTTTTTTTTTTTGGTTTTTCGAGACAGGGTTTCTCTGTGGCTTTGGAGCCTGTCCTGGAACTAGCTCTTGTAGACCAGGCTGGCCTCGAACTCACAGAGATCCGCCTGCCTCTGCCTCCCGAGTGCTGGGATTAAAGGCGTGCGCCACCACCGCCAGGCAGGAAGTGGAAATTTTGATGGTATTATTTATAAAGTAATAAAAAGATAAAGTTTGGCATTATTCAGAAGAAAAAAAGAAATTATACTGTCTTAGGAAAGTGGCTACTGCAGACTTTCCTCTAGTATCCATAATTCCACCAACCATGGCTAATTGGCTAGGTTGACAGTAGTAGGCATAAATCCCCTCTCAAGGCAGAGTGGTCCTTAAGTTTAATTAGATAGCTGCTAGTTACTCCCAAGATATTAGTGTTAACTACTGTATGCTTGGGGCAGTCTTGACATGCTGTCATTGTTATAGTCTTAGCTTTACAGCTGGATAGGACTACTGCTTCTGTCAGCTGGCATAGCATCTTCAGATACTATGAGACTACTGCTCAGGGAGGAAGCTTGTCAGTTCCAGCTCTATTCTCCCCAATCCTAATTCTAAATTATTTGGTGCCTTCAGCAGCCTAGTCTTACCTTAACATTGTGGGAGACAACCAAGGCCAAAAACCATTGCCTCACATTTTAATCATGCATGTAAAGAATAAAAACTTCAGTTGAATGAAAACCTTAACACCTGCTTGACTGAGGGAACGGGAAGCTCCCAGGCATAATGAGCTCCCTGAAGGCAATGACTGTTTCATCCCTTGTACCTACAACAGAGACTAGCAGGATTAAGCCACACAAACACACACACACACACACACACACACACATCAATACACAAATGGGAGATGACACAAGACATTCTTTGAATGATATTCTTCAAAAGGCTCAATAAAGAAATAATTAAGCTGTATTACTTTTACTTATTCATTCATTTAGTCAAAAACCATTGACCACTTGCTACTTAATAGTAAGGCTCCAGAGTTAATCAGGAAAAAAGAAAATTTTTATTCCCCTATATAAAGTTTACAGTGCAGTGGAAAAGTAAAACAAACTATCTAATACAAGGTAAATAGTCAAATTTATACTTAGCAGTTGTGGTCAGAGCCATGCTAGATAAACAAGGTATTGTAAAAGGAAGGTTTCCTATAGGGAAGGTAGGACATTTATTCATTTATTCAAATGGTAAGAAGGCTCAAAAACGAGCCTACAACATGGCCTGTCATCTGCAGAAACTAAAGACGAGAACATGGATGGATCCCTGTTTCCTGAGGAACAGGACCATCCCTTAATGGATGCAGATGAGCAGAGCCTAAATCAAAGCCAGTCAATCAAGCATTCCCCTTATACCAAAGAGCTACCTAGTCCAAAATGACAAGTGTCTTATTAAAGACCACTGGTAAATGTCTAGCCATAGATGAAGTATTCTGTAAGTAGTTACTAAATAGTCAAATGCTAATCACACTACTACCTCTTTCAGAGCAAACAGACTGCCAGGTCCCTTGAAATCAAGGCTGCACCTCATTCACCTTCACTTTCCCAAATCCACATCCCTGAACTTGAAAAAATGACAAGCAACCATTTAGTGATTACCTCTTAAACATTAAAATAAAATGCAGCAAGCTATCAAACTAGAGGAAATTCTGTTTGACATGAGCAAGTCAACATCTTCTCTACAGGTATAAGAACAACACTGGAAATACAATAGTAACATTTTGAGGTCCTACAAAATAAAAGGCATATAGGTAGCTAATCTCAGTTTTGAAACATAAGCAATCCAAGGATAAAGTCAGAAGTTACACTTTATAAGAATTAATCTCCTTTACAAAAGTAAGTCAATTTCACTCAAAATATATTTTACCAGGAGATATTATAGGTAAACAGATCAAAATTATGCTACATGATGTCTAGACAGCTTAGACATTTCTTTGGATGTGGGGAGGACATGGCAAAACAGTACAGAGAATGGATATATTTGACAACAGTATTAGGACAGGAGGATTGTCAGGGAGGAGGGTGGCAGGACAGCTAAAGGAGGAACTATGTGGAGAGACAGATAACACTAAATGCCTTTTGAAAAGCCATACAGAAATCTGCTGTAGAATATACATGAAAGGAATTTTAAAGAAGCCACCATTTAATGAGGAAACAATGTCCCAACTAAACATCTTATACCACAAAGAAAAACACCAGTGCCAGAAATGCGCACATCTTGCTGAGTCACAGGCCAAAGGTGTCTCAGAGACCTCCCAAACATCACTGACTATTATCAAGGCTATTGCTTACCTTCCACAACCTGCTTCTGAAGACACCACTTATTTATAAAATCAAACATGGAGAAATTGCACTGGTGTCCAGTTAGAAGCTTCAACCCCACTGGCTAGTGTTTATGGTGTCGGAAGGGACTTTGCTTACTACTGGAGAACTGTCATTATCAATAATACCTGGCCACAAACCCTGAGACCTACAACATCAACCTGCCGAAAAGATACTGGTGCAATAGTGGAACAAATGTTATAGAAGCAACCAACCACTTTTTAATTGGATCTAAGACCCACTCCATGAAACAGAACCCATTTCTGACATTGCTAAAGTGGCCAAGAATCTAAGACTATATACGTCATGGGCCTATGGGAAAACCTACTATTATTACTCTGCTAAAAGAACACAGAAATAAAATGACTCCTAATGATATATTACAATACCTGTAACTCAGAGCACTGCTCATAACTCAGCACAGAAGCTTCTTCTTGCAGTAGATGGTAATTAACAGAGACCCACAGTTGGACAACATGCACAGGAAGAGACTTGAAAAACTCCACCCTAAATGGGATGTCTTTATCAAATCCCTCCCCCTCAAGGCTGAGGATCCATGAGGTCCAGTGGGGGACTGAAAAAGCCAGAGGCGGTAGATGACTGGTAGATGACTCAAGAAAGCAGTGTCTACTGGGAAGCAGACTGATAAGACAGACACAGGAACTCACAAAGGTTCTGAGAAAATGCACAGGACTTGCACAGGTTCAAACTAGACAAAATCCTAATGTGGAGAAGTAGATAAAAAGTCTCACCCCTACCTAAGAAGCCACTTGCACTCGATACCTGCTGGGAAAAGGAAAATGCATTTTCTTCAGTGAAGCCACTGAATGTATGGACCACACTCCAAGGCAAGCCCCATACAAAACAGATTCCATGGGTTTTGGAGGCTTTTGTTTTATTTAGTTATTTTTGTTGCTGTTGTTGATTTTTTTCTTGTTAGTTTGTTTTGATTTTAACTTTTTGTTGATTTTCTTGTTTGGGTCTTTTTTGAGAGAGAGAGAGAGAGAGAGAGAGAGAGAGAACATGAAGTTGTTGGGTAGGAAATAGGAAGGATCTGAAAAGATATGTAAGGAAACAAAGAATATAATTAAGATATACTACATGAAAAATAATAAAAATTTCTTAAATAAAAATATAAATTATAATGAAAAAGACTGTTAAAAATAACATACCAGGAGCAAAGCAAGTGTTAAAAACCACAAAATAGAACGTAATTAAATGAAAGGTAATATAAACCAACAGAAATAAAGAAAAGAGACCAGAAAGCGTTTAAAGACGACAAGAATTTATAGTGAGACCAGAAATACAGAGTAAACACTGTAAAATAATACATGAAAATAAATGAGAGGAAAGCAAGATTGTACAACTAATGTATGACATTAAAGTAATGTAAGCAGTAATGGAGTCATTTTGAAGCTTTGTAAAAACATTTCAAAATAAAAATAGTGAATTATCACAAATTCATTTTAACTGTTATTTCTCAAACAGAGTAACTTCTAAAATTGAAATCCAATTCCAAAGACCACAAATATTGATTCCTTAAAAGGCTATATATATATATATATATATATATATATATATACATATATATATATATATATATATATTAATTTTGTAATAGCGTCTCATGTCTCAAAGTACCAAACACTACTAGGGTTTAAGAGCAAATGATTAATACCAATATATACATGAATTGTGTTACAAGATACTTGTATGACTCGAGCTACAAAAGCAGAATTACAAAGAAAGGTAGTATATGAAGAACTATCACTTAAAATGTCAAAATTTTACCAATACGGTCACAAACTTTCTAACAGACTTCTTCACAGAAACTAAATACATTTTTTTTCTGCAGACTCCTAATAAATAAGACCAGACCTTCTGATAAAAGCACTGACTTGGAAGGCCATATAAACATGTGTACTGTATGGATGTTACTATGTGTGTGCAATGTTTGCATGTGATTGTACATATATGTGTATGTCTGTGAATATGTTTGTAGGCTAAAGGTCAACATTGCGTATCTTCCTCAATTGCTCTCCCCCTTATTTTTTGAGACAGGGTCTCTCCCTGAACCTGGAGCTCACCTATGCACTAGACGGCTGACCACAGCACCAGGGATTCTCCCACCTCTATTACCCAGTGCCAGGAGTACAGACATGTACAGTTGTACCCTGGTTTTACATGGGTGTCAGGGATATGAACTCAGGTCCTCGCGTTTGTGTGGCATCTCTCTTATTATATATATGGGGGAGGTGCTATTTTGAAAGAATACTCCAAAATGTATTTATCGTAGGTCTATACTGGTTCATAGAATATGAATATATTTTATATTTAAGTGTTGGACTTTTTCAAAGAATAATCATGAATGTCATCCAGTAACACAGGAAAATAAATTTTAAAAAAAATGATAGGAGCCACAGTATGTCTTCTGAACCAGTTTCTGTTATCCAGGAAAGACTGGATGTAATAAGGTAAGTTCCTCCCTTTCCACCCACACTTTCTGTCCATCTATTCTGAAGGTTTTTGGTTTGGTGGTGGTGGTAGTTTTTTGTTTTTTGTGTTTGTTTGTTTGGTTGGTTGGCGGGTTGGTTGGTTTTTCAAGAAGGGGTTTTTCTGTCTAGCTTTGGAACCTGTCCTGGAATTCACTCTGTAGACCAGGCTGGACTTGAACTCACGGAGATCCACCTGCCTCTGCCTTCAGAGTGCTGGGAATAAAGGCTTGTGCTACCACTGCCCGATATGAAGTGTTTTTTTTTTTTTTGAGATAGTGCCTCAAAAATACATATAAGTGCCATGCAGCTGGGCACATGGCAGGTCTCAGGAGTTGATTATAACTGTCTAGGCTGGGGTACTTTAAACCGTAAACTATGGACCATCCATAAGAGCCAAACAGGAGTTGCTAGCCAGCACTGAACTGGAAGCTTACTGGGACTTACAATTATCTCAGCTTTATTGTTCTTAGTTTTTTTTTCCTTAAACAGCAAAAAAAGAAGATTTAAAAAAGGAACCATAAGGAGCTAACAACCTTAGGTATGAAGGTATGAAGAGACCTTTCTAGTGTAACTGTCGTCTTCACACCTCTCTCTCTCTCTCTCTCTCTCTCTCTCACACACACACACACACACACACACACACACACACACACACACACACAGTCAGCTCTAACCAGAAGACTGACATCGAGAAAAACAACCAAATAAGGACCTTTGAAATAACAGTAATAGCTATAGAATTAGCTGACAAAAAGCAGTTTCTCAAAGTTCTTAAATACTGCAAACCTGACATTGCTAACATAAAGCTCACACCTTTAATCCCAGCATGCCAGAAGCAGTAGCAGGATGATCTCTATGATTTCTGGTCTACAAAGCCAGTTCCAGTCCAGCCAGGAATACATACTGAGACCCTATCTAAAACATAAAAAAAAGTTTCTCTCAAAAAGAATATGACTTAACTTCCATCCAAATGGGTTATTCATATCCATAGCCTTAACAGTTTCACAGGTTTGATGATTTAACAAGAGCATTCCATTTTGAGGTCTAAATATCTCCATAGTTTGAGGAATAAATACGCATTGTGTTCTTTAATTTACATATTTTAACCCTGATCTCACAGTAAGGTATCCACACCATATTCATTTGCTTGCAACTTAGATTGAATAAATCAAAATATGGCCTTGGATAAATAAAAAAATACTATTTTAGAAGAATCTAGGTCCTCAATGTAAAACTAATTACCAAACGGTAGTGGTAAATCTTTATTATCTGAGACCATGGGCTATGGCAATGTGTTCTCATAAATTATGCTTCTGGACATTTTTCATTTTCCTTTGATGCCCACGGAGTCTATGAAGTCGATTCAGATGACTGTACCTCGTCAACGTCATCTCTCAAGTGACCACTTACCTGGCGTTAATTTGATGCTACAATCAACATAAATCCCTTCCCTTGTCCTGACAGTTTCCCATAACCTTCGAGCAAGACACTACCCACCGCCACTCATGGACTTCCTGTTGTTCAAAGGGAGGCTATTTGTTAATTGCCTTTTCTTTATGTCACTGGCACAATCTAAATATGACACGGCCTCAAAGTCCTATCTCTACAAATAATGGCATCAGGATCTAAACATCTTACTTAAAACTCAGCCACTCGTGTTTATGTTTTTTTTTTCTCCACGTTGACATCTCAAGGTCTTCAAAGGAGAAACTGGTATTTCACCCAAACTCCTCTTCCTTCCCACGTTGCAATGGCTTATTTCAACACACACCCACCTAGGAGTACGCTATCACTAAGCGCTTTTCTAGTATTGGTATACCCCTAAGAGCTTATGGTTCTCTTCCTCCCTTCCGACTCCTCCCTTGGATAAGTTGCCTCCTCGGTTTCTAAAACACTTTTGGCTACAGCAATGGTGAAAGGGGATGAGGAAGGACGCTGGCTCATCTTCCTCACCCGCAGCCTGACGGCCAGGGGCAGTGTGCGCATGCTCACTGCGAAGGCCGCAGCCCGCCACCGCAGGTGCCGGCTGGGGCGTCGCGGCCCCGGGTCGGACCCGGGGAGGACAGCGAGCACCGCGAGGATGAAACGACGTGCGGGGCGGGTGGGCACACTCACAATTTCAGCATCCACTCGCCTTCCATCACCAGCGTCCAGTTGGAGGCGGTCATGGGCTGCACCCGGCTCTCCTCCGCCGGCAGCGCGGCCTGCTCGGGGCCCTCGGCCGCTGCCGCCGCGAGCCAGGCGGTCAGGAGCACCGGGACACAGAGGCTGCCTGTCATGGTGGCGCCCGTGAGGTAGCTCGGCTCACTGAGAGCAGGGAGCAGGGACCGGGTACCTCAAGCCAAACGGGAGCCCTCCCAGAGGTCTGAGAGCACAACCCGCCTCGGCGACGCGCTCCCAGCCACGCCTGCCGCGCGCCGCCCGCAGCCTCTTATCTGCCCGCCCTGCAAGACCACGCCCAGCCGCCATGGCCACGCCTCCCATTTCGCCGCTTGAGGGCGGTTGCCAAGACAACCGTCTGCTGTTTGCCAAGGCAACGACCTGCTCTTTCTGCTGACTGTCTGGCTGAAAAAAACCAGATAGATGACCGACACAAAGCTGTTTAAGCGACCGTAGCACCCCCTTCGCTTGCTGTTTTCTTAACGGGAAGCATGGCCGGTGGCTAAACAAACCCATTCCCCTTTTCATGGTAACACAAACGTCTGAGACCTGTGGAGCAAACCATGGCGACTGGAGGGAGGGACAGTTTAAGAGCCCTCTGAACTCACACACTGGGGCAGCACCGCCCAAAGAGATAAAACTAGATTAATGATAAAACTATATTATGCGATCTTTTAAAAAGTAAACCTTTTAAAATTTTATAGACGTTTAGAATCTGTGTACTAACAAAATGAGTCAGTGCATTTGAGTATTGCTACTTGCAATGAGATTTTTCTCTGTCTTTTTCTCCCAGCTACAATTTTGCCAAACCTAGAAACAGAATAGTGGTACTCGATTTCCATATCTTTACAGATACACACTAGGCAAATCATATCCTGAAGATGCAAGACTTATTACAATTAGAGGGCCCATGAACTTCTCTAGAGGTCTAAGTTCTAAGATTCAGTAGTGTGCTTAGTACAGCATAAAAAATGTGGTTTACGTTCCTAGGCTAGAACACGGCTACACAACTCAAGAGTACTTAATAGTACTTAATGTCAGCCTCTAGTCAGTAATATAGAAAAGTTCAATTTTGCATATAGAGATGTCTGGATAAGACGTTACGGTGTATACATCAAGCCTACAATGTCAGTAGAAAGCATTTTACTGTGCTTATTAAAGATTCATGATCAGGTCGGTCAGAGATGGCACATGCCTTTAACTTCAGCACTCGGGAGGCAGAGGCAGGTGGATCTCGGTGAGTTCGAGGCCAGCCTGGCCTACAGGAGCTAGTTCCAGGACAGGCTCCAGAACTACAGAGAAACCCTGTCTTGAAAAAAAAATTCATAAACATAAACAAGAAGTCTATCGTTTTAAATGCAGAATATACAATTGATTCTCAAAGTTCTTATGCTAGTACCTGATAACAATTGCCATCGACTTTGCTGAGTGCAATAAAGATGCTGAGACTGTGTTTTTAAGTCAGTCCTAGATATAGGCAGCAGCATATTTATGGCATGAAATCATATGATGAGCTGGGTCTGATGGCACTGAAAGACCCGGATAAATCCAGATCTTTCTAGCATAAAAAATAGAGCCAAAAATCTAGAAGAAAAAATAGAGCTAAAATATCTAAGCAGGGAGAGAAGAAGCAACAATCTAGATTAGCTGGTTCAGTGACTCTGTTTCAGGAACTAGCTGAAGATGAAGTTAGATTATAATCTTGAGAATAATCTTGAGAATAATCTTGAGAAACAGGGAGTTACCCCCTTGTGATTATCACTGATATTTTCGGAATTTTTCAATGAGCCCTGGTATTTTCAGAATTTTCCAATGACGCCCTCCCTACCCCCTTTGGATTATGGGGTTATGGTTTCTTCCCTTAAAAATACCCTTCTCCCAGCTACTCGGGGTCAAACTCTCTACCCCTGCATGGGAAATGAGTTTTCGGCCCCAGTGCACTGGTTCCTGTCCTGTCAATAAACCTCGTGTGATTGCAGCAAGGACTAGGTATCTCGTGAGTTCCTAGGGGGTCGTGTTATCCCAAGACTTGAGTGAGAGTCTCTGCACTCCAGAGGTCTTTCAGCACAACTACCTGAGATGCTTCTGTGGGAGTATCACAACCTGGGCGACTGAGATATTGTTTCAGGACAGTTAGAAGGAGGGTGAGGACGTAGTCATGTCATAAAGCATTTTCGCAGCAGGCAGAGGCCTTGAGTTTCCTCCTAGGAAGCACATAAACACTGCACAGGCTCTCTCTCTCTCTCTCTCTTTCACACACACACACACACACACACACACATATAATGAGAGAGAAAGAGACAAATTATGCTTAGAATTAATTGGCATTGGAGTATTTTGAGGCTAAGGGTGTAAAACTGTTAATAATGAAATATTAAAGACAAGAATTAGAGGTACCAAAAAAACCCATTACTAATACATTTCTTATTTCTAGCTCAAATTGTTTTTTAAAAAAGCATGTCTCTTGAATTTCAGGTGGAAAAGGAAGAGGACGGTAAGACACAACTCAGCAAGGCCATGTGGGAGGGGTTTTGCCTCTAGGAGCCACCCGTGAGGATATCCGAGGCCGAGACTTCCTACTCACAAAAATTAGGCCTAAAACTAGCTTCTGTTTAAATAACAGATGATATTAAAACCTACTCCAAAAGGTAGCTGTGCAGATGCTAGAAGTATAGTTTACAGGATATGATTCGGGAAAACTGTTTAATATCTGTAGGCAGCAACACACTATGACATTTATAGGGCTGTCTGTTTTTCCTAAAATCAAAATCACTTAGCAGTCACACAGTCTCCTTTATAAGGCAACTGTGTTTCTGTCTGCCATTCCCAAAAGCCCCAGTAGTCCAGTAACTAAAAGCTATGTCCTGTTCCTGAAGCACACTGTGTATCTTGTCTCCTTGAGTCTCTGCCACCATCACCTAATGGAGCTCACACCCCACCCCTGACAGACCTAGACGAATGAGGTGCTAATTTCAAAACCATATCTCCATCCTACCTCTGTCCTATGCAATTTCTTATCACCACCCTATTGTCCCCTCTTTTCTCCGAAGCCCACTAAGAAGCATCCAAGGTTGTGGAGTTAGGGTGTCTCCTCCATCGTGGACTCCTGCCTTACAGTAGTACTTGACAGAAGCAGTTTCTGGCAGGACTCTGAAGGTCACCTAATTCCTGATATTCAGAATCTCTTCTTTTTCTCTCCACAGACTCACTTCTAACAAAATACAATAGCAGCAATGAGTTAGATCTTCCCACTTAACACTACAAAAACCCTGGGACTCCTGTCCTGCTTGTGCTCACTGTTCTTGCTTTCTCACTTTGATACCCTAATTAGGGAAACAATGAAGTGAGACCTCAGGCCAACATCCCCTAAGGAACTGAGGCCTCTATACAATTGCCCCCTGGGACCTCAACCTCAGGGTCAGTCCTGTGAGTGATCAAGATGTGGATCCTTCTCCAGTTCCTGTGAGGCGACTCAGCCTGATGAGTGATCCAGAACCTCAGTGTGAAGATCCTGTATGCACAGACACGGATACATTCAAGAGATTTTGAGCTATCCGGATTTGTAATAAATTGTAGCACACATCATTTTTTTGGTTTTTTTGAGACAGGGTTTCTCTGCAGCTTTAGAGCCTGTCCTGGAGCTAGCTCTTGTAGACCAGGCTGGTCTCGAACTCACAGAGATCCACCTGCCTCTGCCTCCCAAGTGCTGGGATTAAAGGTGTGCGCCACCACTGCCTGGCTTACATCATTTTTTTTTTTTTACATAAGCATGCTGACCCTGTTTGACAAGATTGGTGTTGTAACATGCCTGGTAGAAAGGAAGATATTCTAAAGGGCCTCTGTGTCTCTCAATCTGACTATCGGATTATTGAAACACTAGACCACCAAAGAGAAGGATATTTCCCCAGTAATCTCATGGCGAGAGAAGCACAAGCTGGCAGGGTCCTTGTTTTGTCATCCTGAACTCTGCTAGGAAGTTTCACAGTGCTAACAACTCACCAACCCACCTTACAGGAGGAGCCTGAAGCCCAGAAAGACAATGATGTCAACACCTTGACCAGGACTGCTTTGAAGTATATATCCTTGGCCTTCTAGCTAAAGTTGGATTTCACTTCAGGACCCCAAAGACAGACTTAAGGGGTTCATGGGATCTCTCTGTCCCTCTGCCCAACATGGCCACCTTGAATAAATCTTTTTCTGCTTTCGACTTTTGATTTGGCACTTTCAATTGTCCTTTTGAGGACAGGGGACCAAACATGACCTGGAGTACCAGGTGTAATCGCCAAGTCCGACAACAGAACCTGGTACTGAAGAGCAGAATATTTGTTCCTGGATCAGTTTGTAATCATGGGGCTACAGGGACATCTCGGTTTACACACACACACACACACACACACACACACACACACGCAAATGAGTTTTTATAAGAAAAGTGGGGGAGGGGAAATACATATATTTGTATGTATATATTCTCTTTCTACCAGTTCAAGGGAGTATTTGCTTTGGCTTATGCTTTTGCATCCCTGTAAAGTCAGGAAAGCCACGGAGAATAGTTCTAGATACAAAGTTTTATGATCAAGAGTGTGGATGTACTGCTGTCAGATTGAAGTATTCAGCTACACGTGTAGGATGCCCCAATGTCCCCTTCGCCCACTACAGGGACTAAGAGAAATGTTCATGATCTGAGAGTCTACAAGTGAAGGGCAGTTTGAATGGCTGAGCTGCCTTCTGGAGAAGAGCTACACAGACAGCTTCCTGGAATCTCTGTAGGTTTTGCATAAGCAAGATAGAGATTTTAATAATAATAGTCTATGTAAGTAAGCTATTGCTCCCTAGCTGATCATCCCAGGACTCATTTCTCATGTTACATTGTTTGATACACTCCAATAACCACCAGGTATTGATCGATAGCAGAGGATCCTAGCTGCTGTTTTTATTCCACAAATTTTATGGACCATAAATTGTGCACAGGCCTGTGCAAGGCTCTGCTAGGCAGCAATGATACCAAGTCTCTGTGCCCAGAAGCATCTGCTATCAATTAATACCTGCTAGTTGTGCTATACTGATAAACACACACAGTACTTTACATTTTAAAATTTAGTAGGATTAGAGTATATGTCACACCATTTAGGCTAACCACCAATGATAAATATCTATCACATTCCTGAGGGGGAGGAGTCCTGATTTCTCGAGTTTGTCTGTTTTTATGATTTAATCATTCACATCATATCTATCTCAACTATTAATTCACTATATGTACTAGTTAGTTAAATGTCTGAAATTTGCCTATGTGTGTGTGTGTGTGTGTGCGTGTGTGTGTGTGTAATTACATGCATAAATGTGAGTGTGTGTGCCCACTGTGATCACATGTGGAGGCCAGAGGAGCACTTCCAATGTTTTGATCTATCACTGTTTACCTTACTGCCATGAGACAAAGGCTCACTCTGAATTGGTGGCTCCGAATTTTGGGGTTTTGACGAGGCTGCCCAGCTCCACACTTAACACTGGGCACTTAGGCACTTAGAGCCTGGTGCTTTCCCTGGGTGCTAGGGATGTGAACTGAGGTACTCAGGCTTGCAGAACAAGTACTCTTACCCACTGAAGCCCCTCAATTATTAGTTTTTGGGTTGCTTTGGTGCAAATTCATTGCAAACACTCATAATAAAGAGCATACTAACCATTTAACCATATTCTTACCCTGCGGTCACTCTAAATGCTAGCGGCACATAAATCAGCTATCTCCTGCTGTAGCCCGAGGACTTCATTTTCTAAGACCCCTCCTCCACAAACATGAACTCTTGGCCTCATTGCAGCAAAGAATTTCAGGATGAGTCAATACGGAGCAGTCGGAGTTCACTGAAAGGCATGTTTAACATAGGTCTTAAGCACAGGGGTTAACAGAAGGGGGCGCTCAGGGAAAGAATACCACATATGGAAGTGTGGGTTTGCCTTCTCAAGGGAGAGTCAGGTCTCTAATATGCTATGTATACACACTTATGGCTTTCTAAGTTACAGTTTAATGCGTATAATTTTCAAAAGTAATGTTTAAAAGTTGAGTAGAGTGACATTAGCTCATTTCCTTATTTCTCTTATTTAAAAGATTTTGCTTTTACCTGAAATTGTGGGGTGGCATTATAAGGTGTGTTATTGAGATTTAGGCATGAGTATGCATTGCTAACAAGCTATAGCACAAGGTTACAAACACTCTTGCCCCGAGTGATCAGAGTCATCTGTGGTTTTTAACTTCCTCATTTGCAGTGTCTTTTGGGGAAATGTTCATCGTTTCCATAGACACTTTTGATTTCCTAGTGCTGTTCAAGTTTTCTTGACTATCATCAGGAAAGGCAAACTAAGTCCCAGAGAGAAAGGTTTTACTCTCTCTCCATCGTCTCCTGGATTTCATTCCATCCTATCCTGACTCACGAAACATGTGACAGAGGTATAGACATGCTACATATGTACGGACCTGCCATCCTAACCTGACTCACAAAACATGTGATAGAGGTGTATACATGATGCATATGAATGAACACACGATCCTCTACTTGATTCAAAGCTCTGCCTTTCGATACTCACTAAACTTATTTCTTGTCAAGTGCCAATTAGAACATAACCAAAGAATTCATAGGTCAAGTAAATTCTAAGATATGAAAGTCACTGGTGTTGTAGGACATTTGATCAAACTGTGAAGATGTATCTCTGTTGAACCTAATCTGCCTGAGGTACCTTCTGATTGATTTAATAAAGAGCTGGATGATCAATAGCTAGACAGAAGAGGATTGGAGGCACTTCTGGGAAGAGGTAAGAACTCAGGGAAGAATCAGGTATGTGGGATTCACCAGCTAGCCACGGAGAAGTCGGGCATACGATACCGAGATACCGAGAAGAGGTAATGAGCCACAGAGCAGAACATAGATTAACATAAACAGGTTAATGAAAGTTTTCAGAGATAGTTGAGAACAAGTCTAAGCTAAGGCCAAGCTTTCATATTTAAAAAGAAAACCTAAATCACCAAATTGCTTAATAGATGATTAAAAGGTTCTCTCCTGTGAACAAGTGGTTTCTAAGGTTCTGGGTGGATTAAAGAGCTAGGAAATAGAGGTGACATCACAGCTGAGGTTTGGACAAAAGGCAGAAACTCCTCCTGAGAGAAGGAAGACACCATTAATTACCTATGCAAGAAGATTATAGGTTCACATTGTAGAAGAAATAATAATCATTTGTCAAACAATTATGGGACCAAGGGTTCTCTACTGAAAAAGAGGTGACTTTATCTTCCCCAAGGTTGGGGAAGCATTTGGCAATGTCAGGGATATTTTGGAAAGAATCTAGGAGTAGAAAATGCTATTGATATCTGGTGTGCAGAAGCCAAAGATGCTATTGAACATCCCATGATGACAGAACACTATCAAACAATCAATACAAAGTCAAAATGTCAGAAGGGTGTTTGTACCATACACAAGCATTTCTACACACATAGAACATACAGTTGAGTAAATGGAATGTCACTAGAACCACTGAAGACCCCCACCTGGTTCTCCCAATCACCAGGCTCTTCATCTATCTGGGAGAGGTCTTTGGCTCTACTTACATCACAATTATTTTTGTGCCTGCCTTTGCAGTTTGTAGAACTCATAAGTACTACCTAAGTGTTTTGTTTGTCTTAAATTTTCTACAGATCAAATTAGATGAATATAATACTTTTGTTAGACATTCTTTTAACTCTTTATTTTATAAAGGAAAACATTTAATTGGGGTGGCTCACTTACAGTTCAGAGTTTTAGCCTTTTGTCAGCATGGCAAGAAGTATGGTGCATGCAGGCAGACAGCATGCAGGCAGACAACATGCAGGCAGATACAGTTTGGGCTACATCTTGATCAGAAGGCAAGAAGAGGGCTTTTTTACTTTTTAAAAACACTTCTATTAACTCTTTGAGACTTTATTCAAAGTATTTTGACCATGTTCACTCATCTCCTATTCCTCCAAGATCTACTCCCCTTCCCTAACCAATCGACTTTGAGTCATCTTTTCTATGGTTGGGTGTAAGACTCTGCAATAAAATATAACTCACCTACTAGGCGCTATATCCTTAAAGAGCATTGAGTGTCCCTTTCCCTGCAGGTATTATTTGCCACTAATAGCTCTTCAATCAGGAGGAGGACTTTTTACACTATATCCCTGCTATTGAGTGGCAAGCCAACCCAAGGCTTTCTCAGAGGCCCTGGTGAAAGCACAAAAGGAATCTAGTTCTGTGTCCTTGCCCAGGGCAGACTTGGCAAGACTGATCTGGGGCTGGGACCCTGACCTCTGTGAACTTAAGGTTTTATTTCCTGTGAACTTGGCTTTCCCCCTGAAGACACTGGCGTTATCAGCCCCAAGGCCATGGTGTGCTCCAGTTCCCCATTCTAAGTTCCTCTTGTGCAGCGTCTGTTGATTAGCCTCTTGCTGACTTCATCCCATTGCTTGATAGCTTTTTACCTACTCTGTCCCTTTATTACCCCTCCTCCAAGCCCCACTGTCTAAAACAGTATACAAGAAGCTGCACTTCTTAATAAACTGGCTTGGTATAACACACAGCTTGTGCAAGGTCCCCTGATCCTACCGGTTCTGTTGTGTTTATCTCTGATCTCCTGGTCCATCCTCCTTAGGACCCTAGCAGGGAAGAATGACCTACTGGTCTAGATCACCCCTCCATATTGGAATTTTGTCTGGCTTGAGCTTGTACAGGTCTTATGTATGCAGTAACGATTGCTGTCTGTTCATATGTGCAACTTCCCTGTTATGTCCAGGAAACACGGTTTCACTGTAGTTATCCATTGTACCGGACTCTTACAATCTTACTTCTCACTCTTTTGCAGTGATCCCTATATGTTCCATTTACGGATTAACATAATTTCTGTCTCTTGACCAATTGTGGACCTCTGTATGAATCTCCATATGCTGTAAAAAGAAGCATCTCTGGTGAGGTTTGTGTGATGTACTAATTTATGAGTATAGTCATAGGCCATTAGTGATCAGTTTATAACAGTATGTCCATTTAGCAGACCAAAGGTAGTATGTTCTCTCCTATAGCTTATCACATAGCCAGTCACAGATCCCTTTTATTTTAATTGAATATATATACAATATATTTTGATCATGGTCTCCCTTCTCCCTTTTCTTCCCAGACCATCCCTGTCTCCCCACCTACCTAACTCCATACTTTCTTTTTCTCTCTTTTTCGAAAACAATCAAACAAAAGAAAATAAACAAACCAGTATATAAATAAATAAATAAACAGAACAGTGAAGACTAACAAGAAACGTACTCATACACTCATACACAGAAACAAAATTCATAAAAACACAAAATTGGAAACCATAAAATCCAACAAAACACCAATTGGCCAAAAAAAAAAATGTCTAAACAAAGTGATGAGGCAAAAAAAAATATCTTCAAAAACACCACTGAGCTTGTTTGGGGTTGGCCATCTACTGCTGGAGACAGGGTTTACTCACTCTGAAAGGGTCTTTTATAGATCCAGGGAGACTCCACTGCAGAAAACTGACTTTTTTTGCAAGAGGCTGTCCATAGTTGGTCACTTCTGGGTTAGGAATAGTAACTCAAGTCCACTTCTTCCTCTCAGTCCTGGAACCCAATCTCAGCCACAGATTCTTGGCACCAATATTCATGCCAGGTATAGGTTCTACCTTGTGGAATGAACCTTAAATCCAATCAGAAAGTAATTGGTTGCTCCCATAATATTTGGGCCACTATTGAACCAGGAGACATAGCTTGCGATGTCAATCCTTACTGTAGTTCTCACATAGAGAACTCAAAACAAAAAACTAGACATTAAGGACACTAATGAGTGAATAAAAGACTGGGCTATGGAACTACACTAGAGATCTCTGAAAAATGAAATACAAATGTCTAAAAAAATTTTTTTTAATGTTCAACATCCTTAGTTATCAGGGAAATGCAAATTAAACCCTTGTGAGAATTTTATCTTCTCCCAATTAGAATGACTAAGATTAAACACACACATACAGGATCAAATGATGACAAATGCCTGCCTAGATGATAGATGTAAAGAAAGGGAAGCGCTTAATCCCTGCTGGTGGGGGTGCTAGCTGGTAGAGCTAGGGTGGAAATCAGTGGGGAGATTCCTTCAAAAGCTAGAAATGGATCTCTCACTTGCTGCATCTATGTGATGCTTGGGCATATACCCAAAAGACTCTCTAGTCTACTGGAGAGATATAGACTCATTTATTTTAAAAGTATTAATTTTATTTAGTGTGTGTGTGTGTGTGTGTGTGTCCTCAGAGGCTAGAGGCATCAGATGTCCTGGGGTAGAGTTACAGGCAGCTGTGAACCCCACATCTGAGTGCTGGCAACTTCTACAAGGACAGTGGGGATACTTAGCCCTGGAGCATCTCTGTGTCCCCTCATTAGACACTCTGTAGCATTTTATGTCTCTTATCCAATTTTGTCTTTCCAGCCTGCCTATTTCAATGAATATTACCATGATCTCTCCATTTAAATTGCTGCATACTATTGTACAAAAACATAATTTATGGATCCATTTTTAGACCAATGTTTCTATGGTTTTTAGCTTGACATGAGTTTTAAAAGTGCTGCTGTGATGATTGATGTATATGAACCTCAGAATACATGCAACCCAATTTTCCCATTATGTATATAGGATTGAAAGACTGAATTTCTACCTCACCAACATAGGTGTACTAGTTAATACTTGTGTCAGCTGGGTATGGAAACCCCTGTTGAAAAATATCTCCAGCACTCCATACTGTTAGGCTTTCACTTCTACTAATCTGATGAGTCTGTACTGATAAATTATTGGCATTTTAATTTTTATTTGTCTCATTACAAAAAATATTAAAATGATTTGCAAATGATTATTTGCCAATATCTCTTCTCTAATGAGGGCTGTCAGGGGTTTTTTTTGGCTCATATTTTTCCTATTGGGTTATCAAATGTCTTAGTGTTTATTGCTGCAAAGAGACACCATGACCAAGGCAGCTCTTATAAAGGAAGGAAAGCATTTAACTGGTGGCTTGCTTACAGTTTCAGAGACTTAGTCCATGATCATCATGGTGAGGATAGTAGTTACACACACACACACACACACACACACACACACACACACACACACACACACGTGAACCAATGAATGAAAATTCAGTTTGTGCAGATAAGGCTTTGCACAATTTGAAATTGGAGAGAAGAGGTTTTTCCTGCTGACCTGCAGGGAGCAAGCAAGCACACACTGAATGGCCTAACCTCTAGCAGTTGAGGGCTTCAGTCCTCAGCCGCAGCAATCTGGCCACTATAGCAAGCTTAAAGATCAGAAAAGGGCCGTGGGAAACCTTGTACCTTATGAACGTTAGCAGAGAATCCTTCCTGCCACTCTGTGGCTTACAGCTTAAGAAATTAAGCTAATTAAATGCATAATTTTTTACACACTGGATTTGTGCTCATTTGCCATACACATTTTGTACATGCTTTCTATAATAATTTATAATGAAATAATGAGCAATTTATATACTCTTTTCTTTTTTAATACTATTTAATTTTTATTCTACCCTTTAAGACAGATAATACAAAATGAACTAGAAACAGTAGAAGTGGTGTTATATTGTAGGCTTTTGTTATCTTTTGTGGTAGTGTTGTTTCTGTGTTTGTTGTAAAATATGGGATTTTTTAAAATAAATACTTGTTAATCAGATTGAGAAATGTTCCTGTATTTCTAGTTTCCAGAGAACTTTTTTGCCAGGAATGAATGTGGTTTTTTGTTTGTTTGTTTGGTTTGTTTTTTGTTTTTTAATCAAACACTTTTTTGTACCTTTTAAAATAAAGTGATTTTTTCCTTTGAAATGCACAATATGTTACGTAACAGCTACTTATATTCTAACATTGAAGAAACTTTATTTTGGAGGCAAGGGTGGGATAAGCGAGCTAGTCATAGTATTGTATCCTTATAAGTTTTAATGTTCTTTGACAATATGGGCAGAAGATTTTTTTTCACCTGCGCTAATTTCTAAAGACAATGCACCTGTCTGTAACTTTTTTCTTTCTTTCTGTTTTAACATCAAGAATATGTTCATTGTATAAAGCAACTTCTCTGCACGGTGTGGCAGTGCCTATAGGTCTGTCTCTCACCCGCCACTGCCACATGGCTTGCTGCTGGGGACCAGCCACCTTCGGAGACCTGCTGCATGGTCTCCTGCACTGTTCCCGCCTGGGACTGGCTGCTCTCGGGTCCCCCTGGCCCCTGCCTGCCACCACATGACTCGCTGCCTTTCACCACTTGGGGACCTGCAGCATTTCTGTTGCCTGCTGCCCTGGGGATTCCGCAGCAAGTTTTAATTTTTCCATTACATCATATATGGTTTGTGAATGAGTGTTACTTAGTTAGGTATTAAAGCTCAGGTTTTTGTGTTCATGATTCACAGGGAAGTACAACCATATGGTTCTACTATGGGTACCACACTCCAAAGTAAAGTTCAGCAACCAAATTTGTATCTCTTGTATCATGAAATGGACTTTTAAAGAGAGAGAGAGAGAGAGAGAGAGAGAGAGAGAGAGAGAGAGAGAGAGAGAGAGAGAGATCTTGAGAATAGCATTCTGTCTCCCCCTCACAAGCATGTGTGTGCACATGTGTGTGCACTCTCAAACACAGCCCTATCCCCCACATGCATACACCTGTAGAACATAAACTCATTTCCTCTTTTCCCAAATCCAGCCTCCTGCACCTCTATTTTTTTTTCACCAAGAGCTCTCAAATCTAGAAACCCACTCAAGAGTAGGAGGGGAAAATTAACTTTTCCTCAGCAAAGCAAGAAGTCTCCTCTACAGGTTTGGCATTGATACATGTTGCTAGATCACATCCTTTAAAAAGGCAACTTGTAACATGCCAACAGAAGCATGCACTTGTACATATTTGTCCATTTCTAAGAAGAGCTTGTCCCGTGATTGGTTCTTTTCCTTCAATATTATGCTATGCTGACTATTTTTATATCAACTTGACACTTCTAGAGTCATTTGGGAAGAGGGACCTCAATTGAGAAGATGCTTTCATCAGACTGGCCTGTGAGCAGGCCCTTATTACACTCATTTCCTTGATTGATTATTAATGCAGGAAGAGCCAGTCCACTGTGGGAGGTGCCACCCCTGGGCTGCCACCCCTGAGCTGCTGGTGTTCGGTGCAATAAGAAACCAGGCTAAAAAAGCGGAGGGGGGAGAACTGGAGAGATGGCTCAGTGGTTAAGAGCATTGCCTGCTCTTCCAAAAGTCCTGAGTTCAATTTCCCAGCAATTGTGGTGGCTCACAACCATCTGTAATGAGGTCTGGTGCCCTCTTCTGGCCTGCAGACATATATACAGACAGACTATTGTATACATAATAAATAAATAAATATTTTAAAAAGTAAAAAATAAAAAAAAGAAATGAGGCTGAGCAAGCTATGATGAGCAAGGTAGTCATTCATGGTTTCTGCTACAGTTCCTTCACTTCTTGAGTTCCTGTCCTAATTTTCCTCGTGATTGACTGTTACCTGGAAGTGTTAGATTAAAAAAAAAAACCCTTTCCTCCTGCAGGTTGCGTTTTTGGTCATAGTGTTTCTTGCAGCAACAGAGACTGTAATATACATACTTATCAATTTCTGTGGAATTTTTATGTTTCTTGACATTAAGTTTTCAAGAAACACAAATATCAAGACATTCTCTCTTTTTTGACATTGCTTGGCATTTAATCACCTTTCTTTTTCCTTCCTTCCTTCCTTCCTTCCTTCCTTCCTTCCTTCCGTTCTTTCTTTCTCCTCCTTTTCTTCTCTCCTTTTTGTTATTTTTCAAGACAAGTTTCACTTTGTTACCTAGACTGTCTCTGGAAATAGCTTTGTAGACCAGGCTAGGATCAAATTCAGAGATCTGCCTAATTCTGTCTCCCAAAAAAGGTATATGCTAGCACTCTCCGATTAACTTTCTTTCCTCCCCACTTTTTTCAAGTTGACACCTGTATGGTGACTCATATTGTTAAAAGTATGAAAGTGTACTAAATGATAAATGATAAATAACAAATCTGAATATTTGTAGGTATAGTATTTGTCCCAATGTTAATAATATAAAATTATTCAAAATTGTGACTTTAATATTTTAAGATCTATTTTAATTATGAGTGTGTGTGTGTGTTTATGTGTAGATATATGGATCAGAGGACAGGTGTCATACAGGCTGGAGACATTGGTTTCCCTTGAACTGGGGTTACTGATGGCCGTGAACTACCCTGTATCAGTCCTGGGAATTGCAGTCCTTCACAAGAGTAGCAAGTGTCTGAACTGATCATTTGTATCTTCAGCCCCAGAAGTTGTAGCTTTAACTGGTTAGAAGTCTCTAAGAATCTAGACATGTAAGTTTATATGGATAGCTTCAGTTTCACTTAGATAATTTCAGAGATACTCCCCAAGCTCAAGTTTGTTATAACTCATTCTTTATAAAAAGGAAAAACACACTGTGGTCCTAAAATATGAAAAATTAATGGGATTCTATTTCAGAGATGACCTATGATGAATTCGCTAGCAAGTCAGAGGGAGCAGGCAGGGTTGCTTAGGTATTCAGAAGTGAGTTTGTTTACTTTTCAATGATTCATTGAGCTACACACTGTGGCTTCTTCACTTTTCTCAAGAAAGCTTGTTACTTTAATTGGATCATTTCAACATTTCATCTTGCTGAGGTTTAGTAACATATGCCAGGCTAGCTGTATTAGCAAGTATAATAAAATAACATATTTAACATGATCTATTGCAGTGTATGAAATCTTAGAGAACTAATAAAATACACTGGGCTAAAAAGATGTATTGGAAAAATACATAATTGGATGGCAATGGAAGGGAACATTTGAAGGCTATGCACCAGTAACTTCCTAGTGGTTAATAAAGTGTTACCATGTCTAACTGAAGCTGTGTTAGTGCTCCCTGCACGTCCTTATACAACAGCTTTGAGGTATCCAGGCATACTAAACTACACAATGATACACAGAAACAGATTTCTAGCGATGGCATGTAGTCATGTAGAGAGGCATACTCTTAAAATAACGCTTCAGAGAACAATCCTGACTACACGCTGTATTACACATCTATGAGTTCATCTGGTCCTATCTCTATGAGTTCAACAGCTTTCTAGAAACAGATTTGTAGGCGTGAAGGAAATGGGCATTTGCAGCTTGCACTACTGTGGTGTTCTGTAGCCATGGCCTCCACAGGGACTTTCCCCCATATGTTCTTCTAGAAACAATGTATGAAGGTAGCCATTGTCACACTCCCACAACAAAGTTTGTATTTGTTCCCATCCTCCCTCCACTAAGCTTGCTGAGACATTTTGCTGATGCTTTGAATATACTTCCCATTTCTTTTTGCTGTAAGATTTTCAAATTAATTGGGAAATAATCAAGTCATTGTTGCAAAAAAAGTGTTAGAAGGTGCATGAGTCTTTCAGGGTCTGAGATACTGCTGAGAACACCACACATGGCAGCTATCATCTAAATCCAGTCCCGAGGATCACACGCCCTCTCCTGGCATCCATTGGCACTGCATGCATGTGATGCGCAGACATAAACACTGACAAAATGCCCATAAACATAAAATAATCTTTTTCTTTTACATTTTCTATTGAAAATAAATCCTTTCTTCATACAATATATCCTGACCACAGTTTCCCCTCCTTCCATTCCTCTCAGCTAGCCCCCCACTTCCCCTCTCCCCAGATCCACTCCCATTTCCTATTCAGAAAAGAGCAGACCTCCAAGAGATGGCAGTCAAACAGAACAAAACAAGATACAATAAGACAAAGAAAAATCTCTCTTATTAAGACTGAGCAAGGCAACCCAATAAGCAGAAAAGAGTCCCAAGAGCAGGCAAAAGAGTCAGACAGAGCTATATCCACTCCCACTATTAGGAATCCCACAAAAGCACCAGGCTAACAACCATAACATAAATGCAGAGGACCTGATGCAAACCCATGCAGGCTCCATGCATGCTGTTTTGGCTCCGTGCATGCTGTTTTGGTCTCTGAAAGCCCAGGTGAGCCCTGCTTAGTTGACTCAGTGGGTCAGGTTCTTCTGGTGTCCTCCATCATCCCTGAGTCCAATCTATAATCTTTGCTCCCCCTCTTCAGTGGGTTTCCCCAATCTCCTAGGGACCAAATGGAATCCTCCAATTTAGATCCTCTCTCTGCATAAAGTCTGGTGTGGGTTTCTGTACCTATTCCTGTCTGTTCCCAGAGGAAGCCTATCTGATGACTGCTGGACAGGGCACAATTTTATCATTATTGCAGAGTATCACTAAGAATCTTTTCATTGAATTTTTTTTAACCAGTCCCATTTGCTTCTACCCTAGGTCTCTGGGTTATCCTGCTTCTGGTTCTTGGTCATCTAGGCAGTGTAGGGCATGAGCTCCACCTTGTGGCATGGGCCTCCAGCTAAACCCAACATTGGTTGGCTACTCCCACAAGTTCTGCACCACCATTGATTGCCCCTGTACATCTTGCAGACATGACAGATTCTATTTCAAGGGTTTTGTGCCTGGGATGTTGTCCAGTTTTCTCTTTCTGCAGCCTGGAGAGTACCTTCTAATGCCAAAGAGACTAGAACAAAGGGGTAAAGGCTCCATGCAATCACACACTAGATCTCTCTACATTCAATGAACTGTATGAATGTTGTCCTCAGCAATGGGGCCACACTGTCTGTTTTATCAGAGTGACCTTCTCTCCTGGCATCATACTGAGTTGTTCAGAGAGTCCCTTGGCCAAACAGCTAACTAAATGCAACCCAGTCCCACCACTGAAAGCCTTGTTTGGCTGCAAAAGATGGCCAGTTCAGACCCTGTATCCTCTATTACTATGAGTCCTCACTAGTGTTTCCTTCATAGATCCCAGAAAGTTTTCACAGAATAAAGTTTCTACACCCCCCACACTGCTCCCCCAATCCCAGCTGTCTCTTCCTGCACTCTCTCCCTTCATCCCTTTCCTACCACCTGACCTTTTTGCTTCCATCGCCCCCACCTGAGTCCACCTACGAAATTTCTTTTGTTTTTCCTTTTCTCTTTGAGATCCTTGTTATCCCCCTTAGAACTCTCATTTATGCCCAACCTTTCTGTAGATTGTAGCTTGATTATCATTTAATTAGTAGTTTCATACACTTATAAGTAAAGATTAAGTGAATACATGCTATATTTGTCTTTCTGGGACTGGGTTGCTTCTTTCAGGGTAAGTTTTTCTAGTTGCTTCCATTTGCCTGCAAATTTAATGATGTCATGTTTGGCTGGGGTTTGTTTGTTTGTTTGTTTTTTGTTTTGTTTTCTGAGACAAAGTTTCTCTGTAGCTTTGGTGCCTGTTCTGGAACTAGCTCTTGTAGACCAGGCTGGCCTCAAACTCCCAGAGACTCACCTGCCTCTGCCTCCTGAGTGCTGGGATTAAAGGCATGCGCCACCACCACATGGCTGTTTTTTTTATTTGTTTGTTTGTTTTTTAACATACACTAATACTCAGTTGTGTAAATGTACCACGTTTCTTTATCCACTCTTCAGTTGAGGGATATTTAGGTTTTTTTCCAGTTTCTAGCTATTATGAATAGGGCCACAATGAACATAGTTGAGCAAGTGCCTTTGTGGTAAAATGAAGTGTCCTTTGGATATATGCCCAGAAGTGGTATAGCTGGTTCTTGAGAGAGATCGATTTTCAGTTATCTAAAGAACTACTATGATAGTTTTCATAGTGGCTATACAAGTTTTTGGTGTGGAAGGTCCTTTTGTCTATGTCTTGCTTTTATTGGTTAATGAATAAAGAAACTGGCTTGGCCTGATAGGGTAGAACAAAGTTAGGTGGAGAAAACTAAACAATGCTGGGAGAAAGGAGACATAGTCAGAGAGAAGCCATGTAGCTCTGCTGGAGCCAGAAGGAACTTTATCTGGTAAGCCACAGTTATGTGGAGATACACAGATTAACATAAATCTTATTAAATCAATATGTAAGAGTTAGCCAATAAGAAGTTAGAGATAATGGGCCAACCAGTGATTTAAATAATATGGTTTCTGTGTAATAATTTCAGTTCTGGGTGGCCAAACAAGCAGCCCCCTCCAACAACTTTTCACTCCCACCAGCAGTGAAGGTGTTCCCCTTGCTCCACATACTTATTAGCATGAGCCATTGTTACTTGTGCTATTGATCTTAGCCATTCTAACAAGAGTAAAATGGAATCTCAAAGTACTTTTGATTTGCATTTCCGTGATGGCTAAGTATATTGAACATTTCCTTAAGAGTTTCTCAGTCATCTCAAATTCCTCTAATGAGAATTTTCTGTTGAGATCTATATCCTATTTTTAATGGATTATTTGATTTTTGATATTTAATTTATTGAGTTCTTTCTATATTTTGGATATTAACCCTCTATCAGATATAGAGTTGGTTAAATTTTTTACCATTCTGTAGGCTGCTTCTTTGTCTGAAAGATAGTGTCCTTTGCCAGCAGAAGCTTCTTAGTTTCATGAGGTCCCATTTATTGTTGATCTTAGTGCCTGCACTACCATTGTTCTCATCATAAAGTTGTCTACTGTGCCGATATGTTTAAGGCTATTCCATACTTTCTGTTCTATCAGGTTCAGTGTATCTGGTCTTATGTTGAGGTGTTTAATTCACTTGGACTCGAGTTTAGTACAGGGTGATAAATATGGGTCTATTTACACTTTTCTACATGCAGAAATGCAGTTGAAGATTCTTTCCTTTTTCCAGTGTGTATTTCTGAATTCTTTATCAAAACTCAGATGTCCTTATGTGTTTGAATTTATGTCTAGGTCTTCAATTCTAGTCCATTGATCAGTGTGTATGTTTTACTGCCAATATAATGAAGTTTGTACTATTAGAGTTCTGTATGTACTGCTACTTGAGATCTGGGATGGTGATACAGTCAGAAGTTTTTTTTTTTAATTGTTCAGGGTTGTTTTAGTTATCCTAGATTTTTGTTTTTCCATATGAAGTTGAGTATTATTCTACTTTGGGATGTCTTTCTGTATATTATAAATATGTGTTGCTCTTATTGGTTGATGAATAAACCCGATTTGGCCTAAGGCTGAGCAGAATATAACAGAGATTCAGGGAGAAAGTAGGCATAGTCAAGAGAAGACATCAGCAGCTGCCGAGAAAGGAAGACTTAGAAAATGAGGTAATGCCTTGACCATATGGCAATACATAGATTAATAGAAATGGGTTAATTTAAATGTAAGAGTTAGCCAGAAATAAGCCTGCACTATCAGCCAAACAATTACAATCAATATTAAGTCCTTGAGTGATTATTTTATAAGAGGGTGCAGGATCATGGAAGCCACATAAAAGCCTCTGCCTACAAATGGCTTACAAACATGCAGCTCTCAAATTTCCATAGGGCCTGAGAAAGCTTTAACAAAGGGTTCTAGACACATGAAATGGAGCCAAAACCAGCTTCCTAGTTGTGTCTCTCACGTGGCATAGCGACGCTGAGGCATTCGGGCTTGAGCACAGCATGGCAGATTCCCGCCACAGTACACAGTACACAGTACACAGTACACAGTACACAGTACAGGGTTGGGGGTATCATGACTTGATACCTCTGCCATGATGAAAAACAAGTGTGATGGAACCAACAGCCAAAGCAGCTGCTCTGGTCCTCGCCACACTCACTTAACAATTTAAATCAGCGATCAGAAAAAGATTACCGATACACAATAAATACAGATTAAGACGAAAAAAAATCTTTAAACGAGTCACAGTGTGTTTACAAATATACATAGGCTTGGGGGAGAGAGGAAAAAAAATCTATAGACGGTTACAAAAAATAAAGTTTTAAAAAGGAAAGTCTTTAAAGAGACAGTAAAAGTAATATAAAAGACAAGAAGCCACATGAAGATGGAAAATACATAGGGAATCTGGATCCTGTATACTGTTGTTTTGATTTCGAATATTGTGATTGCTAAAAAAGCAAAGGATAGCTGCTCAGAGACATGAGATTAAAAGAGATACTGATAAAATCCTTAACTTTAAAACATAAGTCAAAAATATATTTGTAAAATGAAACCTAAAAGATGCATTGCTTTGGAGAACATAGGAAACAAGAGTCTGGGGATTTGTTCCAGGTTAAGATGGACCAGCTGTGATCAAGGGAGACCTCCTAAAACTTGACAGGTGTTATCTATCAACAAAGGTTACCACTGTTCCTCCTATGACTTGGTCATTATCTCAAAATTTTATCAGAGACCCTAAAGATACTTTATCCACAGATATCAGGAAGCAATGTGTACTGTGTACTGTGTACTGTGGTGGGAATCTGCCATGCTGTGCTCAAGCCCGAATGCCTCAGCGTCGCTATGCCATGTGAGAGACACAACTAGGAAGCTGGTTTTGGCTCCATTTCATGTGTCTTGAACCCTTTGTTAAAGCTTTCTCAGGCCCTATGGAAATTCGAGAGCCGCATGTTTGTAAGCCATTTGTAGGCAGAGGCTTTTATGTGGAAGAGAAAACAGCATCCACATTCCCAAGAGTTGGTGGGGAGGGGTATGGATGGTCTTTAGTTATTTGCTAGGTTATGGATATTTGTTGTATTTAGGGGAATATAGGAATATGGAATAAAAAGATAATTGTTAATCTCAGATATTTTGCATTGACATGAATTTTGGTATAGTGAGAAAAATTGAAGTTAATTTTGTTACACGGTATATATGTTTCTATTCTTTTTTAATGATTCTTGCATATAGATACAAATTTAAGGTCAATTTCGTTATACTTTGTATATTTCTACTCTTGTTTAAGGTATTATGTTTATACAGCTCATTTAAAAATGTAATGTATAGTTAAAAATACATATTAATATTCCTCTACAATAGTCAAACTTATAGTCATGTGATGTGGAAGTCCCCTCTGTGTGCTGTGATTACCATTAACGAATAAAGAAACTGTTTTGGACCTATAGCAAGGTAGAACTTAGATAGGCAAGGAAAGCTAGGTTGAATGCTGGGAGATTGAAGGGTGGAGTCAGAGAAACACCATGGAGCTGCCGCTGGAGATAGACGTGCTGAAACTTTGCTGGTAGGCTATGACCTCATGGTGTTATACAAATTAATAGAGATGGGTTAAATTAATATGTTAGCCAATAAGAAGCTAGAGCTAATGGGCCAATCAGTGATTTAATTAATACAGTTTCTGTGTGATTATTTCAGGTCTAGCTGGGTGTCCGGGAACAAAACAAGCAGCTCACTCCCCGCCCCCCAACAGTCATGTTAGTTACGTTTTCTAGTTATGCACAGATACATTTCAAATGGATATGTAATCTTCAAACAACACTTAAGAGACTTACAGAATATGCCATTTAAGATGTTTTAAGAACTTAACTTTTCTTGACAGTGAGACATGTCTGCTTCTGGCAGCACCAATTACTTCAAGAGAATGATGGGCATTGATGAAACTTCTTCTTTTTTTTTTTTTTTTTTTTTTTTTTTTTTTTTTTGGTTTTTCGAGACAGGGTTTCTCTGTAGCTTTTGAGCCTGTCCTGGAACTAGCTCTTGTAGACCAGGCTGGTCTCGAACTCACAGAGATCCGCCTGCCTCTGCCTCCCGAGTGCTGGGATTAAAGGCGTGAGCCACCGCCGCCTGGCTGATGAAACTTCTTAAGGAGCTTGCTTTCAAAGTGGCAAGGCTAGCCATTTGGGCAGGAAGTTGCTCTTGCCTGGATAGCTTAACAATATGCTGTATAAACTGGGCACACAGGACCACAGGAAAATGACTGCTAAAGTTGCCAAAAGGTGGGACAGTTCTTCAGGGTTCCCGCTTCATAAGAGAGTCTGCCAGACATTCTGCAGGATACTGAAGAAAAGAACTCTTGAATTTTGTGAAAATAGATGGAACAGTCCTTCCAATTTCCTGCTTCTTTGAAAAGTGTGCCAGTCACCCTAGGCCTGTAGGCTGAAGATAGATGCCCCCATGACACAGAAGAACTTTGGTTGACTCTCTGTCCAGGGAGCCACATGTCTCTGACATTTCTAGGGTTTTGGAAGTTGCTTACAACTCACTTCTTGTTTATTTAGTTAATATTAATGTTTCTGGGGGTTTTGATCAAGCTGAAGACCAGATGGTTATAATTATAGTTTTCCTTAGTTATTATAAAAGATAAATTTTATGAAATTTTAGACTCACAAAGGTAGGATTAGATGACAGAGTATTTTCTTTTATTTTGTCAAATACAAATAGACTAAATATTATAACTGTAATTCTTTTTTGATACCTCTTTTGTCGTATGTAATCTTACAATGTTAAAGTTAGAACCTTCCTTTTTGATTAGATAGAAAAGAGGAAATGCTGTGGGATGTCTCTCTGTACACTGTGAATATGTGTTGCCCTTATTAGTTGATGAGTAAAGTTGCTTTGGCTTATGGCAGGGCATAAGCTAGCGAGGCAAGAATCCAAGCAGAGATTCAGGGAGAGAGAAGGTGGAGCTGAGAGATGATACCAGAACTGCCAAGAAAACAAGACATGTAGAAAAGGAGTTATGCCACAGCCACGTGGCAATACATAGATTAATAGAAATGGGTTAACTTAAATGTAAGAGTTAGGCAGAAATAAGCCTAAGCTATTGGCCAAACAATTAATAATAAGCCTCTAACTAAGTATTTTTTAAGTAGAGTTGGGTCTGGGTGGGATACATAAAACCTCCAGCTATATTGAGCTTTGTTGAAATTTTGAAGGGGTTGTTGAATCTATAGATTAGTTTCAGCAGGATTGTCATTTTTTTCTTTATTAATCCTAAGGATTCCTGAGCATGGAATCCATCTTCTGATATCTTTTTTCAATTTCTTCAAAGACTTTCAGTTTTGATTATACAAGTCTTTCACTTGTTTGCTAAGAGTTACACTCAAGGTATTTTATTTTATTTGAATGGTGTTTTTTCCCCATTTCTTTCTCACTCTCTTTATCATTTGTATGTGGGAGGGATAGCTACTATTTTTTTTTTTTATTTTTAGTTGCTCTTGTGTTCAGCCATTTTACTGAAAGTTTTGATCAGCTGTAGGAGTTCCCTACTGGAAGTTTTAGGAACCGTTATGTATACTATCATATCACCTGTCAATAAAAATAATTAAAGACAATGCTTGTTTTTCTGAACATATACCAGGGAGTCTATTTACAAGGTCCTGGTGACAGCAGACTCTCAAGCAGACTCTTGATATTCTGTCTTTCCAAAGACAACATACTCCTTGCAAACAGAACAAGAAGATCTCAGACAATCAATGGTTCCCCTTCCTCCCAGAAAGGCAACAAAGCAGCATGTTGGGAAGCTTGACAGATAGGAAAGAGTAGCATACAATTGGGGTTTTTAATTGAGTATCTTTGTGTTCTCTGTGAATCTGTTATCTAATTTAAAATAATTTAAATACACAATTAGCAAAAGTAAAGACAAAGCATTTTGCAGTTTTAAACCAAAAGAATATGATATTTCTGGAGTCACACTTTATATTCATGGCAAGTGCTTCTTCGCTCTGCAAAAGCTTTGCCAATTTAATTTTAATAATGGAATATTTGGCATGGGGAAACTTGGGACCAAATTAGAGACTGTGACAAGTATAAACTATTTAGCTAAGAACAGCACAGATAGACCTTTGTGCTTAATTCTGGAGCCCTGCCTAATATAAGACCTCTATTTCTGTCCCCTAAAACATTTTAGTGGTCCTTAGCTGTTTTTCATGTTTAACCATTATTTTTTCACATTCTTTCTGAAACAACGGTCAAGTTTAGCACATTGGCTCACTAGTATTGTGTCCTTTTTCTGCTCAAACAAGAAACATTGCTCTTTTGGATCAGACACAGGACTAAGTGGTAAAAACCTTATAGAATGATGATCTGGGGTGGCCGTGTCCATTTTCGATCCATGCAACTTCAGATTTTATCAGCTTCTTTGGAGTTTCCCTAGTATATTCATCTATGAAAGGGGAGAACCAGTGAGAACTATTTGAGGCCAGATTCTCTAGAAAACAAAGAAAGCCTAAGGCACTGAATGTGTTAATTTTGGAGATAAGGAGGTGACAATCTGGCACCGAAAGAAGCAACGAGCAAGGAGACACAGTACAAATGTGTCACACACAGGTGAGCCCTCCTGGAAAAAGAGTTCGTGTATTGCTAGAAGGAACCCAGACGTGGGATCGGTTGGTCAAGGAAAGAAAGGACTGATGAGATTGCTAGGTGGGAAACAGCAATTGCTGTCCTGTAGTAGGACCTGATTTCAGCACCGCAGGGGGAAGGAGAGAACCAACTTCCACAAGCTGTCCCTTGTTGGATCTTTTGATCTTCGTATTGCAACACACACACACACACACACACACACACACACACAGTAAGTGTATTTTTAACCAACATACTTACAAAAGAAAAGGAGGAACATGCTGTCAGAGTTTTGCATAGTTCTGCTTTCTCAAGAGTTTGATTCATCAGAACTTAATTCTGTGCATTGCACAGATGTGTCTCTTGCCCTCCAGCTGCCCTGTGGAATCCCATATCCAAGTTTTTGGCGTGAATGTTCATTGCCATCTTCAAGTTGCTGAAGGAGCCAGATGTCCAGATGGGAAAAAGAAACACATTGCATTTGGCTGATAATAATTTGTCAAAAGTTTCAAAGCAATAGGTCACTCCCCAGAGCCCTACTACATATGCCCCTTAGATTACAAAGACATTAAATCTAATTTGAAAATATTTTAATTCAAACATATTTTAGCAGACCTAACCTAATGTATTAGTAATTATTTGTGTTGTTGTTGCAAAATATCCAACCACCAGTGACCATTTCCTCCATTCCCACTACCTAAGCATTTTACTACCCACCCAAATACCACCATCATTAGGAGCCAACTACTCAACATATGTGCTGATATAGGGCCTTTCATATTCAGTCTATAGTACTCCAACCTCGTCCCCCAAAGCTCATGGCCATCACATAACTCAGTATTCATTTATTCCATCTCTAAGAGTTCCCAAAGTCTTCAGGATTCCTACATTGTTCAAATGTCTAAATCCAAAGTGGTTTCTGAAACTTAAGGCACACTCTTAGCTGTCAGTTCCCAGGTAACCAAAAGCAATGTTATATCCATCCAAACTACAATGAGTTAAGAATTCCAATTCTAAAATGGAAGTGATAGAGGCACAGAAGTGAGGGATTACTCAAACTGAGAACCAACTCATCAGGGCAGACATTAAACTCTGTAACTCCAGATATCTGCCATCTGTGTCATGGGGTCAGGATTTTGTTTTTCTGAGATCCCAGAAGAACTTACCGTTAAGTTCTACCTGTTGTGGAATATTTGTTTAACTAGGCAAATATGTGTTGCTTTTGTTCAGGCTGCATTTGTTTAATGATGTAAAGATACATTGCTGGTGAGCAGAGGAAATAAGTAGTAGTAGGAGGAATCTAGACCCAAGAAAGAATGAGGGAGAAATAGAGGGAGATTCCTGAGGCCAGACAGATAGACATGGAAGAAGCAGGAAAGCAGAATGTACAGAGTGTAAGAAAGGTAAAAAGTCCGAGGGAAAACATAAATGTAGAGAAACAGGTTAGAATATGTTATAAGAGCTAGTAGGACAAGCCTAAAGCAAGGTCAAGCATTCATAACAAATAATAAGTCTCTGTGCTGTGATCTGGGGACTGACAGCCTGAGAAATCCTGCATTATTTACCTATAGCATTATATGGTTTCTCTAGCCAAAATCTCCATCTCCCCCCAAATCTCTTACATAACCCAGTTTTAAATTCTTTTTTTTTTTTTTTTTTTTTTTTTTTTTTTTTTTTTTGGTTTTTCGAGACAGGGTTTCCATGTAGTTTCTAGAGCCTGTCCTGGAACTAGCTCTTGTAGACCAGGCTGGCCTCGAACTCAGAGATCCGCCTGCCTCTGCCTCCCGAGTGCTGGGATTAAAGGCGTGCGCCACCACCGCCCAGCCCAGTTTTAAATTCTTAAAAAATATATGATCACATTTATTCATAGAAAGGACCCCACTTTTGGTATTGAAATATGTGTTAATCAAGGTTCTTTTAGAGAAAAGGGGACGTATGCACACATATTCTTAGTCCAAGAAGCTGAAGTCTTGGGATAAGGGAACTCAAGAATGCATTCCAAGTCCCAGACTGAGCATGGGATTCCCAGAGAACCACTTCTGTGAGCCTATAATGGAAGGCTAAAGAAGAGAGATTCTTAGAGTCTGAGGTGATGGTAGCAGCAATAGACTCACTCAGGAATAATAAAGCTCACATCCTTGACAGATTTTTTTCTTTTATATTTTTCAATCCTACCCTTACCCCACTCTGCTGATTGATGCAACTGCATCTAAGTATGATCTTTCCCATTTTATTCCATATTGCTTAAAAATACCTTTGGAGCCGGGCAGTGGTGGCGCATGCCTTTAATCCCAGCACTTGGGAGGCAGAGGCAGGCGGATCTCTGTGAGTTCGAGACCAGCCTGGTCTACAAGAGCTAGCTCCAGGACAGGCTCTAAAGCTGCAGAGAAACCCTGTCTCGAAAAACCAAAAAAAAAAAAAAAAAAAAAAAAATACCTTTGGAAAAACATACAGACGTGAGTTTTACTATTCCCATAGGCTTCTCTCTGTCTAGACAGGCTGTCATATCTACTATCATGGATTTGAATATGAAATGCTTCCCAAAGGCTCTCGCTTTGAATGTGTGTTCCCCAACTGTTAGCTCTATTTTAGGAAGTTGTGGAACATTGAGAAAATCGGGCCTACTTAGCAAAGCAGGTCACTAGGGGAGGATCTTATAGCACTCTCCTTCCTGGTTGGTCCACCATCATGTAAACAGCCACTGTTTCAACAGTCTGCTACCAGCAACTGAGCTGACCCGCTGAGCATTCACCATGAGAAACGGAATCCGTCTGAACTGTGAACCAAAATAAATCTTTCCTCCATTCAGTTATTTCTGCCGAGTTGTGGTCTTAGTGACCTGAGAGAAACCACGACCCTTTCTGAGCATCCCAGCTTAGAACATCCTGGGCTGTTAACCTTGTGGTAAAGTTGTTGAGTGAAAACCACTCATCATCAGCAGACGAAGGCAAAGAATAAAACTCAGATTTTAAGGTGACTTCCGGTGGGGTGGGGCTGGGGTATCTCTGCAACCACCAAGGCCAGTAGAGTAAACAATCTATGGACAGCAAGAAGGTAGTTCAGTTCAACAAGACGCAGCAGCCAGTGTTGATTCAAACTCTGGGTTGAGTAGCTTATTTTTCGGCATATTTAAACATAGCACAATTCGGTAAAAAAAAAATTTCCTGGTGATAATTAACTCAGTCCTGTGTACAAGAAAGCACAAAACTTGACTACATAGAAACTCTTTGTAAAGTTCACGTGACATTCTATAAATTCATGTTCTATAAATTGACTACATGTAACATCTTCCATAAAGATGGGTTCTATAGATTGGCAAGCTCACAGTAACAGTTGTGGGGAGGGGCTGGTGTGGTCTCAGCCACACATATAGCTCAAAGGTCACCAGGTTCTTAACCACGTCTACTTAATGTATATTGGATTCCCATGTCAGTCAAAGGAAAATTTGTACATCAGATTATTGTAAGTTATAAACAATGTGCATTGTATGCCATGTTTAGAAGAGATTGGTTTAGTCCTTAGCAAAGAACTATACTTTTAATTACTATGGCATAATCAAATCCATCCCATTCGTTACCCTGGCAACTAGAGATCTGTTCCAAGTCCATATAGTTTTTCCAGACGCCATGTTCATAAAGTCATCGTATGTGACCTCTTAACAGAACAGTATTTTTTCTGCTGCTGAGCATTTTCCATTGCTGTGAATGTGGGTCATCACAATGTGTTACCATCATATCCAGTTTGGGGGCTACTGCATGTATTTGTATATAGACTTTGTTTGCAGTTATGTTTACCTTCAATTTTAATGAGATTTCAGAGCCAAATGGTGGAAGCATACTTAAGTTCTTAAGAAACTGACAAACTCTTTTTCCAATCACAGTGCCATTTTACACATCCATGAGCCACACGCACAACTCAGGGGTGTTCTGGATCTAGATTCAGTAGTGGAATTGTTTTTACAGGCTAACCGTTCACAGCTATCCAAGCCTGAAAGAGTGAAGTTCTAATGCATGCTACACCATGATAAACCATAACACCATTAGGCTGAATAAAAAGAAGCAATTAATGTGGGGCTCCATTATTATGAAATAGTTACTGTTGGAAATATCAAACATAACGAACAGAAGTTTCTGTGACCAAGCGAGAAAAATTAAAGATTGTCATTTGATGGATGGGATTTCTGTCGTGGTGGGGGAGTAAACAAAGCATTTGGAATTAGATATGGTGATGTCAATTTATAACGTTCTGAACGTGCCAGATCTTGTCTGATAATTTTATGGCCGCATACGCTGCAGATACAATTGTGTCACAATTGCACACTTCCAAAGGAAGCTTGTGGTCCAGTGAATGTAGAGCACTTGCCTGGCTGTGTGAGGACCCGAGTTTTAACACAAACCACAAAATACTCTGAGAGCAGGAAGCAAACGGGTGGAAAGATTAATGATCACTCCGAGGTGACATGAACTGTAGGGTTTTGGCACAATCAGGACAGAACACATTGGAAGATGAAGACCTTCAGAATGAAAGGGAGAAGTAATGACACTGAATTTGCAGTGGGTACTGGCTATCGATCACGTGACTGCACATGGTAACAGTGTAGGCTTGCAGAGCATCAGCTTCTAGGTGTAACTAAAAATGACAGAACAATTAAAGCTGAGCTGAGCATGGGTAAGTTTAAGTTCCCCACTAATACCTTTGATGGCACTGCTTTAAGAAAAAAACTAGTCAGAAAATTGCTTATTTCTTAACAACAGTCGTAAATCTTTTCTTGGCTATTTTCAAAACGAATAAACCAGAGCAAGCATTGCGTTGCTTTACAGCAGTTGCAAATTTTCTTTTGTTTATTGTAAAATGATGATGATGATGATGATGATGATGATGATGATGATGATGAATGCAATCCAGGGCCAATAGTAAGTTGTTTATCTCAGGTCTTAAGCCCTGGACAAGATGCTAAATGAGGTGCCTATTAACATATCAGAGTGACTGCCTGCTAGTCTCTCTCAGTGTTGCCAGTTCCTATTACAGGGTCATCCTGGCTGGTGCACCCCGCCCCCTACCCTAGGCTCTTCAAGCCAGGGGCTGGACTGCCCTTCCCCTAGCTGTTCTTCCCTATATAACCCAAGCCATTTTGGGTACCCGCCGTTTTGCTTTCTTGGGCTTCTAGTTTCCTGGCTCACTCCTTAGCCTCTGGTTCTCCCTTCTCCTTTCCCCTTCTCACATGGCCAGGTTCAGTCTGTGGACATGCTAACTCTGGACTCTTCCAAATGCCTCTGTCTCTGCCTGTGCTCTCTCTTATATCTATAATAAAACCTCCACCCCTTAGGAGATGTCACGTTTATTTTTTCATTCAATCTATTTACTTCAGGAACAATGGACATTTAAGGGCTAGTTCTGAGATTCACCTTGCTTATGTACCCTGGTTCCCTCTCTGGGAGTGAGGATTGTTACAAGATCTTTAGATTCTTGAATTTGAGACTCTCCAGAGTAGATGGACTTGTGCTCTAAGTGGGGTGACCTCACTGTGAGAGCATTCCAAACCAAGGCTCAGGAAAACCTTGAAATAGTTTTATACTCTAAATAAATAGTATTTATTGTTTTATTGTTATTCATATGATAATCAAAGGTATCTGAAAACTCTGGCAAACGTTTCCTGAGTGTTAAAATTTCCCTAGATGAAATCCCCTGAATAGGTATTTATAGGTTAATCCTTTGATAGCAGATGTAAACAGTACTCAGAAGCCATGTTCTCATTGTACCCAATTGGACAATGGCTCTCCAAGGATGCTAAAGGGAGTGGGGAGCACTTACCTACTGGACAACAAGAGAGTTATTTCAAGTATAGTAATGGCTAGCAGAAGATCTAACAATACAATAGATAAAAGGCAGAGGCAAACAGAATTACAAATAAAACAAGACAAAACAAAAAACCAAAAATAAGGTTCAGAGTTTCTTGCCCCATGGAGACCTCTAATCTCTCAGCATCTACTTTGAGTTTTTGATATGGGATTCCTTTCTGTATGCTGTAAAAAATAAAGAAGCTGCTTGGGCCTAAGGAAGGACAGAATAAAGGTAGGTGGAAAATCTGAACAGAGATATATAGAGAGAATAGGTGGAGTCAAGGAGATGCCATGTAGCTGCTGAAGGACACTCACCTAAAACTTACCTGTAGGCCATAGCCTTGTGATAAAATATAAAATAATAAAGATGGGTTAATTTAAGATATAAGAGTTAATTAATAAAAAGCCTGAGCTAATGGATCAAACAGTATTGCAATTGATATAGTTTCTGTGTTTGGGTGGCCAGAAAACAAATGAGCAATCTCCATTTACAAGTTCTTAACTCTCTAGTTCTCCAATATAGCTTCCTACAATATCAGCACCATTGTATTCTCCCAATATAGACTCCTACACATCAGCACTATTGTATTCTCCCGCTACAGCCTCCTACAATATCAGCAGCATTGTATTCTCCCAGTATAGCCTCCTACAATACCAGCACCATTGTAAAGCATCATTCCTGAGGAAAAGGGTGGGGTTCGCCCTTTTTCCAAAGAGGTGGGCAATATTTTTCATCAGAATTTTAAACAGGTATTGATTTTGTGTTCTATTCCCAATGCTCAAGTCTTTTCTCATTTTTCATGACCTTGGCAGGAAGTCTATCTCTGCATTCAGGCTGCTGAGAGACCTTTCATGTTGATCACCACAAAGGTGATGTGATGCTGCTCTCCATTCTATCAACAGGTTAGAAGTAAAACAAGTCATCGGATCAACGGATGTCAGCTCTTGCTCCCTTGTCTGCCAGCTCTTGGTACTATCAAATCCCTGGCTGTCCTGTGTCCTAGGCCTTGAGGAATTCCCTTTAAGATCATGCCCACATCCTGGTTCTGAAACCTCTGGCTAGCAAGCTCAGTCCCTATCAGCAGGTCCTATGCTTCTTGTCTGAATGGTTTTCTATTCTCTTCCTTCTGCACTTTTTAACCACGATCCTGTCCAGGTGGGGCTTCCATTCTTCTCTCATTGATTTATTTCATCAGCTCTTTGTTCTCTCAGCCTGAGCCCATGGATATTTCTCTTGTCTTCTGGGCCAGAATCCAATACTGCTATTACTTATCTAATTACTCAAAGTGTCCTGCTTTGGCAGGGGGAGGCCTTTTCAAGCCAGGAGCTGGGTCTTTTGACCTTCCTACACCCTTTTCTAACATCTCTTCACAGGTTGGCATTATGAAAACACTGTAGTTCCACTGTGTGTTATTTTTAAATGTAATCTCTTCTGGATTTAAAATGTAGAATAAAAGGATTTTTATGTAGTTAATAAGATGACCAACATTTACAGAAGCCAAGTAATTGTTTCAAAAGAAAGATTTAATCTCTGAAGAGAGAAGGTAGGTTCAGGATTAAAACAATAAAAAGAGGTTGGGTAGATGGTTTGACCCTGAGGAATGTTTGTTTCCAGGCCATGAGGACTGGAGTTCTGATTACACACCCGTGTAACAAGTCCCGAATATGTCAAACACCTATAACACTAGCTACAAAGACCAGACATTCTCTTTTGGTATCTGCATATACATAGGGATGTACACGCACACACACATACACACACGTGTGCACACCTCCCAAACATGTGTATACATGTGCGTGCATGCATACACACACATGCACACATAAACCAATCAATAAATAAATCTTTAAAAGTGTATGTATAATGGTCAATTGAGGTGGCAGATTCCTTTAATCCTTTCACTCGAGAGGCATAAGCAGGTGGATCTCTGAGTTTGAGATCAGCCTAGTCTACGAAATGAGTTTTAGAGAGTCAGGACTACACAGAGAAGCCCTGTCTTGAGAATATATATATATATATATATATATATATATATATATATATATCACCCAAAATAGGTAGTTTGAGAAAAGAAAAAATTAAAAATTGAGGAGAACAAACAATGTAAATAGCATTATAACCTTGTCAAAGACAAAGATAAAAGGGGAGTGAGAGAAGAAAGGAGGGGGAATAAGAGAAAGGAAGGAAAGGAAGAACTAGAAGTAGTCGTGGTCATAGTGAGACTGAGTAATCTCTGTCGGAAACCATGCTTAACAAAAATACCACTTACTTACCAGGGTAGGGGCATAGAATAATAGTGAAGAGAACGAAGACACCCGAGTGAAAATAATAGAGAAAACAGAGGATAGTAGCGGGAGGGAGCTCCAATGGATACTGCAATACACCTGCGTTTAATTTTCCAAACACTTTTATACCCCAGTACAACAGAAGGAAGAAGACAAAAGACTGCTTGAACATGATACAAGCAACTAGAACAGCTACTCTTTTCAAATACTTTGCTCCATCAAGCCATTAATCCATGAGAAAAGCATACTGTGCTTTAGGCAGTGAATCCACCCTAGACCATCCTGAAGGCAGCCACTCTCATAGACAAACCTCCTATTTCAAAAGAGAAAGCAGAATGCTTGGATATCCTACCATTGATCAGGGTAGAGTGGATCTACCTGTACGGGCCATCTTAATGTCAAAAAATCCAAGTAACCACACCCTACGTCAGGATGTGTAGCCACACCTGTTGTCAACAACTCTGAACAACTAAAACTCTCTAACATTCAGACAAAGGGGAAATAAGCTCACATTTTTTGGGCCTCCACAAATCCCAGCACTCAGAAAACTGAATAAGAACTTTATGTTTAAGGATAGCTTGGGTTACATAGCAAGTTTACGGCTACTTTGGGCTACATAACAAAAACTTCACAAAGTCAAACATTCGAATGATTTGAAACAAAGAGCCATTTGATCTGAGCTCACACACGCTTGGACACTTCCTATTACAATCCCTTGCTTGCTCTCAGATAACTTGAAATTTGTGAGATTATCAACGTTTCCAATTTTTATGACTCATGGATTTTTAGTTTTAGAAACTGTTCAATTTATAGACAGTGCTTGTTTCTGTGGTAAAAAAAAAAAAACGTTTTGATTGATCTCCCCCATGTTTCAAACAAAAGGAGATGGAGACAGATGTCAACAGTGCTCTAGTCTATTGGCATGATTTCCTTCCTCGTTCTTCTCTGTAGAGATAAATCAAAGAAGCTGGGAACTAGCATGCTGATTGTGAAGCACAGCTGTGCACTGCACACTAAGAACAAAGAGAGACTCAAGCTCCCGTGGTACCTGGTTCCTTCACATACACCTCTACATGCTCCTAAGCAGAGGAGAGGCTGGCTCTTCCTCTTGAGTCTCTTAAGATTTCTGCCACTAGGTGGCAATAGAGTTCATAACTACAACCTCAAGGAGGCTGACGGGAATTAGCTGTTATTCAAACATGTGATGTATCGATTTAAAAGTATTCTTTATTATCCAAATACTATTATGATTCCGATAACTGCAAGTAGCTATGGATTCCTAGAAATCAGAAATTATTTTCTCTGTGCAGTCTTTACTCAGATTAGTGCAGCCTACTTAAAGGTGTTTATTTATACTGCATTGCATATATAAGTGATACACTATAGAACATAACCACAGTGAAACAATAGAAAGGCAAATGTTAGGCTTAGCAACACTTGCACCTCTGTTCGCTGCCTTAGAAGAGGGAATCCCTTTGTATGTGAAGCAGTTTTTGGTCATCCACTCAGTACAGAGTTCAGTAAGCATCCATATAGCTCAGTCAACCCTTATCAAAAGAATGGATGCATTCAGGTGACTTTCTTCTCTGCTCCACTTTTCTTAAAGAAATCATTTAAAAAATTCTATTTCTTTAAAATCACAATTAAGTAACTATTGAATCTGACTGCAAACAGGCTAGCTGATTTCATCATTACACTGAATTGAAGCATCTTCGGACCTTCTGAAATAATATTTGCTCATTTATGTACTCAAAGTTCCCCTTTCACAGTAATCAAATACACAGGGAATAGAAAAAATCTCTGCCTCTTGAAGAACGCCAAATCAGAATAAGCAGAAATGGATCATGTAATTGGTAAATCAGGCACAGGACAAACCCACATCTGCTTGGCATTTGTTTTTTGTGTTGCTTGGAAAAAATCCCCGAACATCACTCAGCCAACTAAAGAAGCCGCTGAATCATGGGAGAGGTCTACAGAATGTGTTCGTTTAGTAACTGCGTGTCCACTGTATTGCTTTCACCTACTAGGGACAGACCTTTTCTGACCCCGTTCTAAATCCTGGAGCTAACTTTAATGAGTCATCAAGACCTTTGCACCCTCTGAGGCCTCCTCTAGACTCCGCCATGCCAGTACCAACTGTCAATTCCTCCAGAGCTCTGGGTTCCAGCACCTGGAGGCACCTTCGCTTAGCACAGTTGGCCAGTGACCCTCTGTTAATGTCCCTTTTCCTATCTATTCTATTTTAATTAGTCCACTCCTTGCCAGTGTTGCTCAGCTCTTAGGCAGTGGTCGTTTCCTGTGGCTCCTACTTCAGGGATTGTTTTTGGCATGTTACCTCCTCAGAGAAAGGTGGGCACTCTTTTATATTAAGATTTCCTGTCCATAGAGTCTGGTATGCCTTCTATCGCCTGAGAACACACTGACTAATAATTCTCTATTGTGCCTCTAGAATCTTCTTTAAGTCATGGAGAGTTATTTCTCATCCAAGATGACAAAAAGCAAATCTATGAAAGAGCTCCCTAACTGACTCGGAGACCATAAAAGGGCTGAGACAAATGTTTCAGCTGTCTTTGCATACGCCTTGATTGTTCCACAAAGACATATTTCTGAGACTGTTACTGCCTTAATAGAAAGACATCATTTAAGAAGATCAAAAAAAAAAAAAAAGATACTTTTTCCTAGAAGGTCAAAGCCTCAGTATCCTAGAGATTTGTGACTTTTATATTTCCCATGAAGTCAGCAGGAACTCATCGAATCCTGTGCAGAGGTTTCCTCCTGGAAGTAGAAGGAAACCGTGTGGACATCATGCTCTTGGCTCAGTATCTTGCACTTGTCCCAGAGCAGCCACCGTTTTTGCTGAAAAGGCGCCCATTAGCTGGGCGTAAGACTTCAAGGAGCGCGACTTGGCCATTTTGCTTAGCTTCCATGTGTACCATTTTCTCAGACTACGCAACGGGTCTCCACAGACACCTCACTTTCAGTTTGTTTTGTTTAATGAGATGTCCTAGCTAGCTTTTCTTATTTTAGCATAGAAGTTACCACGACTACCAGAGTTCTGAGGATTTATTTCTTAGGATGAACCTATCTTAACTAGCTTTTTCCCCCCTAGTATATAAATAATACTTGATTTTTTTAAAGGAACGTTTCAAGAGACACATCAAATTACATTGGAGAAAAGCAAAATGTTCTAAATCTCACAACCATGTCTCACTGTACACACACACATGACCCTATGTGATTTCATGTAAAATTTATAATACCACCTTTTTTAATATCACTTCATGAAATTGTATTATTTTGCAAAGATGAACCTGTGTGTAGCTGTCTATTTCTGTGGCATATGGACTAGAAATATCTTTTTTGTTTTTGTTCTTTTTTCCCCATGCATATGTGGTTAAACCTCTAAATAAGAGAAAGTGAATCAGAGGTCACTGGATATTTTTTCCTTTTCTTACTTCCTATTTATCTTAGCTTCCACTTTCATTCTTGATTGCTTGTACATTTACTCCTAGCACTTGGGAGGTAGTGGCAGGGAGATCTCTGTGAGTTCAAGGCCAGCCTGGTCTACAGAGTGAGTTCCAGGAGAGCCAGGGCTTCATAAAGAAATCCTGTCTCAAAAAAAAAAAAAAAAAAAAAAAAAAAAAAAGTCCTGCATGCTCTTTCATGGAGATGCATGGCTCCATCTCCATTAAGTCTCTAATCTGCTGCAGAAATTGAAGTTGACTGACAGCCTTCAGTCCTAGCACATCAGTTGACATATTAGCCTCAGAGTTGATGCTATAGTCTTAGGAGTGTGCAACCCAGACAATAACTGAGTGTATGCAGGCCAGAAGATTATGTAGCCATTTATACTCTATGTCAGGCTGCTCCACAGGATAGATAGCCTTTGCTCTGGTGATTGCAATTAAATTGGCTGAGACTGTGAGCACTACAATTATACTTCCAGGCATACTCTAGCCTGGTGGGTTTTCTCCTCTTTATGTTTCATAGGTACCATTTTCAAAAAGTTCTCTTGAGCTCATAAGTCCATAGCACATCTGCTTTATGTATGGAAGGGGAGAATGGAGCATTTACCTTTGCCCAACTAACCTAATTTCACATGAATAAGAAAGTTTACTACTGTTTCTAAAACTATTTACATGCATACAGTTCTGGTTAATTTGTTTCCTAACAAGGTAGTGTGGAAGTACATCCATGTTCACTGCTAGAGTTCTAGCTCATTATATGAATAATCATGGGATCAATGATATTTTCAATGGTTAATTTTCCCACTGATTGTCCTAATTATCCAAATCTTTCTGTACTCCAAAACTGTAGCAAGCACACTTGCACACTCATTCTTATGCATCTTATGTCTCCGTGCTACAGGCGTTGGATGTGAGGATTCCAGAGCTACAAGTGTGCTTATATATTTATTTGTTTCTTTATTGGGTTTGCTTGGCACTTTGAAGACAAGAACTCAAAATGTACCCCTCATTGAAGCGGGCCTTACAATCTTCCTGCCTTACACTCCCTAGTGCTGCAATTACAGACAGACCTTGTATGTCTGTGCACACTACCTCACCTGGCTTGTCCTTTGAATTTCAATAAAGTACCGATTGGGATATTGTGTTCTAAAAGACCCTAAAATGAATGCCCACACACACTCAGAACTAAAAAAGGCCTTTCTTCTACATTCCTTCTAGGAGCAGGTGTACTCACACTGATTTATAGTCTGAGTCCTATGAAGTGATGTTGCTTTCACTTACATTTCTCGTCTCTGACTACAGGAGAATTTGAACATTTTCTATTTATTCTTCATTAGTATCTGCACATTCAGAGATTGCCATTTTATACCATAAGGCTATTTTTCCTATTAAAAATTTTAACTTATGAGAACTCTTTAAATATTGGGTGGCATAACTATATGCATTACTAGTCTATTGCTGTGATGAAATACTGTGACCAGAAGCAACTTAAGGATGAAAATTGATTTTTACTTACAGTGGCATGGGCTAAGAGCTCATCGTGGCAGGGAGGCATGACAGCAAGCCATAGTCATGGTGGCAGGAGCTGAGAGAGATGACATCTTTGCACACAGGAAGGAGACAGAGTCAACTGAAAATGGCACAAGGCTACAAATCCACAAAAGCTGCCTGTAATGATCTATTCTGTCCTTTTAAGAGATAAGCCATGCCCACTCCCTCCCCCATCCTCCGAGGCAAGCTGATCTTCAGCTTCCAGCCTGAGTCCCCTCTCTCTCTCTCTCTCTCTCTCTCTCTCTCTCTCTCTCTCTCTCTCTCTCTCTCTCTCTGGCAGCTTCTGTCTCTACCGTCTTCTCACTTCTACCCTTCCCCTTCTCTCTGTCTCTCTTCTCTCTCTCTGCCTCTCTCTCTCTGCTCTTCTCCCCTTCTTCCCTTTCCCCTCCATAGCCAACTAAATAAATGCAGCCTCACTCTGCATGGTGTGCCTATCCATGTCTCTGTCTCTCGCCTGTAGCATGGCTCCCTGTTCAGGACCAGCTGCCTTTCTGAGGTCTTGTGGCATGCCTATCTGCCTTTCTCTCCTTGTGGAACTGGTTGCCCCATGGAGGTCTCACACCCACCATGCGGCTCCCTGCCTGGGACTCATGGCCCCTTGTGACTCACTGTAGCCACTCAGGGAACTGTGCCATCCCTGACTGGGACTGGCTGCTCTTAGGATCCGCAGCCTGCTGCCTGCTGCCACTTCAGGGACCTGTGGCGTGGTCTCATGGCTCACTGCCCGCTGCAGCCACCCAGGACCTGCAACATTTTACTTAAACCATTACACTGTTTTCAGTGATGTGCTTTCTCCAGCAAGGCCACTCCTAAAGGTTCCATAATTTCCTTAAAAGCACTGCCAATTGGTGACCAAGAGTTTAAATATGTGAGCCCATGGGGTACATTTCTCATTTAAACCACCATTTCATTAATATATTTAAATTAATTTTGTAAAGTCAAATGGGTTTATCAATATTTATAGCTTTTTAACATTTCTAAAACTAGTGTGGTGACTCACATCTAGTTTCCCTGAACATGGGAAACTGAGTCAGGAGTAGTATCAGCCATTCAAAGCCTGCCTTAACTGCATAGCAAAGTCAAGACAAATGTGGGCTGTGGGCACCAAGTGACACTGGCTCACAAACCTAAAACAAACTAACTAAAACACATCTATAACACTCCCCATTGCTGTTTCTTTTTTCCAAATCATTCCCCCAAATTCCTTGTGTGATGCTTACGGTCTCTTGTTTTCCTTCTGATTTCTGCACTGACTAAAAAGAATTGACCTAGTTGTGTATGAGGATGGAAGCTTTTGGGTGTGTGCATTAGTATTACAATTTTAATGCACCTGCTTTCCCACAATTTTCCATCTTTGTATCCATCAACATTCTATGCCTTGTAATACACACACACACACACACACACACACACACACACACACACACACAGTCTATATATATATATTAGACAGTGGTACTTTTAGAGTAGACTTTAGTATCTGAGCAACTTTAACTCATTATTTTACTCACCTCTTTCATAATGTGAACTGGTTTTATGCTTTTGTAGTGAGATTTATAAACTTTCTTTACATAAATGTTTCTGTCATTTTTTAGACTTATTCACAACTATTCTGCAGACTTTGCTCTTAATATAAATAGATTAATTTCTGCTATTTGTTTCTAGTTAGTTATTTCCATTGAAAATTGAAGGAGGCTGGAGAGATGGCTCAGCGGTTAAGAGCACTGCCTGCTCTTCCAGAGGTCCTGAGTTCAATTCCCAGCAACCACGTGGTGGCTCACAACCATCTGTAATGAGATCTGGTGCCCCCTTCTGGCCTGGCCTGCAGGCATACACGCAGACAGAAATTGTATACATGATAAATAAAAATTTTAAAAAAAGCTAAAAAAAGAAAATTGAATATATGTCTTCTAATTAGCTAACATTCTTTTTAAAATTTCTTCACTATTACTACGACTCCTTTTGCCATGTAAGTGAGAAATATTATAAGTAATTTTTAAAGAATAAAATTTTATTTGCTGAGTCCTCAAATTCATTGGAGTCTCTAACATCATAGTGAGCAACAGTGACGGTAACAGACATCTTTCTTTTACTGTTCAGTAGTAAAGGGTATAGCTCTTCACTAATCTAACATTGGCTGTTAGTTTCTTGAAGCTAAACAGTATTGCTATTTTCCTGACTCTTGTAAGACTATTATTCCCTTGGCTATATCTATAAGATATTTTTGTTTTCTCTTTAATTTGTTGACTTGATAACTTGGGAGACTTCTGTTACTGTATGTGAAGCCTGCCCTCCTGCTGTGTCTTTGCTCCCTGTTGACTTCCTGAAATGAGAAATGAAACATTCCACACATTCTATTACAAAGTTAAAACGGAAATGACTGGTCAGTCAAGCACTACAATCATGTATTTGTAGTGTTAATTTTAACATCTACTAAAAAGTAATGAGGTTTTCTGTAGTTGGTTGTTTTTACTCTTTGGTTCTTTGTGGGGCTGCCACCCAGCTCCCAAATATTCTTTCTTGTGAATGCCCAGCCTTAGCTTGGCTTGTTTCTAGCCTGTTTTTCTTAACTAAATATCTCATCTACCTTTTGCCTCTGGGCTTTTTCTTTCTGTATCTTGTACACCTTTATTTCTTACTCCATGGCTGGCTGTGTAGCTGGGTGGCTGGCCCTTCATGTCCTCCTCCTCCTCCTTCTCTCCCTCCTCAATCTTCTCTTCCCAGATTTCTCCTCTGGGGTTTTTCTTTCTGTCTGCCAGCCCCACCAGTCCTTTCTACTGCCTAGCGATTGGCCGTTCCGCTCTTTAGTAGACTAATCGGGTGTTTTAGACAGGCAAAGTAACACAGCTTCACAGAGTTAGACAAATGCAACATAAAAGAATGCAGCACATCTGTGCATCATTAAACAAGTGTTCCACAGCATAAAAAGAATGTAGCACATTTTTAACTAATATTCCAGAACAGTTTTCAATTTCTTGTTTAGTTTTCAGTCTCCCCAGGTTTTAAAAATGAATTCTGGGACCAATTTTGCTAATTTTCATTTTCTAAAAAAGTAATCACATTCTAGAGATTTTCAAATGCTGTATCCAGTGACATAGAATTACTTATTTTGGTTTACTGGCTCTCTTTACCTGAATGGTTTATTTTCATATTTACTGAATATTTTTTTAATTTTTCTTCATTAACCAGGGATAGTGTTTGTCTTTTTTAGGTCTAGAGTTTATCTATTGTGCTACATTTAAAAATTTTCTAAATTCAGGATTTCGGCTTTGCTTTATTCAACTCTTCTTTCCATTTGCATCTATATTTGCATTCTCCCTGGTTCCCATTCAAATGCACTTTGACACAGAGGCTACACACAACACTGGGAGGCTGACAACATAGCGATTGCTAGTGATGGATCTGTGAAGAAATCAACCCAGAAGTAATCATCATTATGTAATAATTCACAAATATCTGTGAAAAAGAAGCAATAATGATTTCAGTTTTGATTTTTTAAGAGATTTGTGGTGTAGAGTATGAGACGAGACTTCTCTACTTTTGAAGGCTATTGGCATCGTTTGTCAACTCTACTTCATTCTTGTTTTTACTTTCACTAGAATAATTATGTTTTCGTTGTAATAAACTAAAGTAAATGCATTCCAAATGTCTTCCCACAGATGAATGGATAAACAGTTTGTGACAGACACATACAATGAAATAAAACTGAGCAGTAAAAGGGAGTGAACTCTGAAACATAAAAATAGATAAATATTGGCTAATATGCTAAGTCAATGCAGACATTGTCAGGTTCTACTCAGAAAACGTGTACTAGTAGAATCTACAAAGACAGAGAATAGGTCAGTAGTTGGTAGGGTTAGAGGTACTTGGAAGGGCATGAAAGAGAGACTGGCGAAGTAAAATGTATTTTTGCTTTTAATATTAGTATTTTTAAATAGTGAATTAGTTTTTTTTAACTTAGTGTGTATCTCTCTCTCTCTCTCTCTCTCTCTCTCTCTCTCTCTCTCTCTCACACACACACACACACACACACACACACACACACACACTAGTGTGTGTGGAGGCCAGAGGATAACAAGCAGGTTTTTTTTTTCCTCTCACAGTGCAGATCCCAGGGATCAAACTTGAATGGTCAGGCTTAGCAGCTCCTTTACCCCACTCAGTCATCCCACCAACCCAGAGGTTCATTATCTTGATCACGGTTATGGTTTTACAAGGGCACACTTACATCAAAATTTATAAAAGTGTACATCTTAAACATGTCTTTTTACTGCATGTACCTCAAGCATCAGTAAAACATTAAAAATCGGGAAAATACTGTTTGGGGGATGATGGCGTTTAGACAAACGGCACAAATATTTCATCATTGGCTAATGACCAACTTCTACCCAACATTGCTGGCCTTGCATCACAGCCACTAAGGGGGGCAAGCAATGCCAGCTCTGTCCGAGTTTGCATATGTGTGCACACAGGAAAGAAAGGACCAAAAGGGCAATAGGGTTCTCATGTGGCCAGCGCACAAAATGGGATGTGAGGAGCAGCCTACAATTTGCTTGAAGTCAGAGACTGTTTTTAATTAACATACAGAATAATGGTTTCGTTATCTTATTTTTACACGCATTTTGTTAAAGCGGATTCTCCACTCCCTTCCTCTACCTCATTGCTTTCTACACTACCCTTCTGCTTCACCTGTGAATTTTCTTTTCCCCGCCACACCTTTCCTTTCAAGCTGCTTTTCTTCTCGTAACCGTCTCCTTTCGAATTCCTACTGCCACAATTTTGCTGCTGTTTTTCCCAGCTGTGTCGTATTTCTCAAACTGCTTAACTTCCTTGGGCCTCAGCTTCTTCTTTGTATGTGATAGGAGCTAAACCAAATAGCTACCTGTCTTAGTGACTGTTCTATTGCTGTGATGAAACACTATCACCAAGGTGGACTTGAAAAGAAAGCATTTGGTTAGGGACTTGCTTACAGTTTCCTGAGTGCGGGAGCAAGCACTGAGAAGTCACATGATCTGCGAATTCTAAGGAGGGGAGGGGTAAGGGCTTTTAAACCCTCAAAGCCCCCCTCCAGAGACTCACCTTCTCCAACAAGGCTGCATGGACCCCAGTAAGGACACACCTCCTAATGCTTCTCTGGCACTTCCGGTAACCAGTACATTCAAGCATATGGGCCTACGAGGGGTGTTCCCATTTTAACTACCATACTGCAGGAATTACACGAGCATTGAATGACTTCAAATACATAAAAGAATACAGAATGCTATCTGGCAGGCCATGAATTCTTTGTTTTAGGATATGATTTCCATTCTAATTAATTAATGAAGACATTTCGAGCTTTATGATTTTACTGTTTTCACATTAGCTTTATACAATTAATGTAAAGATTTTTTAAGATCCTTTCTTTCTCATGTTAAAATTCTTCCCCTAATAAATAAAAAAGTCTCCATTTTATGAAGATTCAAAATCCTCATATTTTCTCCATGATCCATGATATAAGTAAGTGAAGTCTTCAGCACTGGGGCCTTACCATCATGTTGTGAAGGGAATCAATAGGCTTGACAATAGATCATGATGTTTGGGGACTGAGATTCTACAGGATGGCTATATTCCTGACTCCGGAGGTTTTACTTGGTTGTATATGATGTTTAGTTAGGACGTTGTCTCCCTTATAATATGATGATTCCATTTAAACTCCTTCCATATATACATGTTTTAGGAAACTTTTATAGTATTTTAGTATTTTATCTGGCTCTTCAAAAAAAGTCTTTGGTGTTAGTTGTCTCTCCCCATAATTCGTCCTTTACGTTGCCTTCCTACCCTCCTCCCCGTTTAATCTTTCTATTCTAGTTTGTCCTCTATCTCTTTATAATGATATATTCTGTTTCCCCTTCCTTGGAAGGTCCCATCCTTCTTGTCTCTTACTAGGTACATGTCTTTTATGGCTATTTGGAATGAAACACACATATCTAAAGTTTAAAACTCACACCGACATACAAGATAAAATATGCAATATTTGTCTCTGTAGGTCTGGGTTACTTCACTCAGGATGATTGTTTCTAGTTCTGTCCATGTACCTGCAAATTTCACAATGTTGTCTTTTTTTAAACAGCTGAATAATACGATATTTTACAAATGTACCACATTTTCTTTTTCTATTCTTCCGTTGAGGGACATCTAAGTTGTTTCTAATTTCTAGCTTTTATGAATACAGCAGCACTGAACATGGTTCAGCAAGTGCCCTTGTGATAGGAAGAAGTATCATTGGGGTATATTCCCAGAAGTGGTATACCTGGGTCTTGAGATAGATACATTCCCAGATTCCCGGAAAACCTCCACACTGATTTACACAGTCACTATGCAAGTTCACACTCCCACCAGCAATAGGTGAGTGCCCCCCGCCCCCACAGCCTCACTAGCGTCAGCTCTCATTTGTTTTATTACTCTTGGCCACCCTGATTGGTGTAAAATGAAATATCAAAGTAGTTTTAATTTGTGTTTCTCAGTTGACTAATGATGTTGAATATTTTCTAAATGTTCTTTTCAGCCATTTGTATTTATTCTTTGAGAACTCTCTGTTTCATTATATACCCCATGTTTAATTGTGTGATTTGGCTTTCTGGATGTTTAGTTTTTTTAGTTATTTGCATATTCTAGATGTTAAGCCTCTATCAGATGGACAATTGGTAATTTTTTCCCAATTCTCTAGGCTGCCACTTTTGTTTTCCTAACAACAAAAAGGGCTTTGTTTCATGATTAAAATTACTCATACTTTTAGCTTGATAATTTAAAAATATTTTGATTGTGATCGGAAGATATGACTAACAACATCTGTTTTTCACTTTGGGGGACATGATTTTTCTTAAAAAAAAAACTCCATATATATGATATAGCTCATGTTATTTCTAAATAACTATTTTTTATTTCATCAAATCATTTTTGCTGTTACTCACTTATTGTTCAATTTCTCGTTGCTTTTTAAAGCAACTTATTACAGTATCTTATCCTAATTTTGTTAGATTCTTCTTGAACTTCCATTTTGTTCCATTGTACATATTTAGTTGCCACCATCATTAGTCCATAATAGTTTTATCTTAATTGTTGAACCAAATAATTCACTATGAAATGCTGCTTAATGTTTTTATTGTATTCAACCTTAAACTCTTCCATTTTCTATTAGCATTGAAATCTACCTTGTGTTATCCTCAAAGCAATTGTGGGCACATGGATGTTTTCTTTTTTTCTGGAAGATATATACATTTTTCTTTCCTCATGTTTCTTTAAATGTCTTTTTGATTTACTATTTCATCACATGTGTGCAAATGTTTTTCCTGCGTGTATGTTTGTATAACACATGTGTGTCTGGTGCTCAAGGAGATCATAAGAGGGCATCAGATCCCCTGAAATTGGAGTTACAGAGGTTGTAAGCCACTGTTTGGGTTCTGAAAACAGAACCCAGGCCCTCTGCTAGAACAGCAAGTGCTCTTCATCAGTGAGCCCTTACTCCAGCCTCTCAGTTTTTTTCCTTAAGATTAGATTTTAGCAATATATGCCAAACTTATTTTCTCAACCTCATCAGGAACTCATTCCATTTTTTTCTCTACGAAGAATCTGCTTTTCTTCACTTGGGGTAAATGTCTTCCATTGCTTAATGATTGCCTCACTCCATCTGTTCCTCTGTCTATTTTGAGTTCTTATTAATTCTGTCTTAAACTTCTTAGAACTGTACTTCAAATTGCTTTTACTTACTTTATGACTTCCAAATCTTTGGAATTTGTTTTGCACTTAGGGATATTTATTTGACAGGGTCTTCCTGCCTGATGTATCGGATCTGCTGTCCCTTTAAACATATATATTCTGAGTTATAAAATTTCACATCACTTTTTGTTTCTAAAAGACCTTATACCATATAATTGAATTTCCCTCCACCATTTATTTATGTATTCTGTCAGGGAGATAGTTTCTCTGTGTCTTCTGAACCAGCAGGCTTTTGCTAGAAACCAACTGCACAGACTCAGCACCTCTTTCTTAATTCTGGCTCATTTCAAAATTTTTATTGATTTTTTTTTCCAGACTACTTTGGGATGGCTCATCCTCAAGTCATTGTCTTAGATAGATATTTTATATCTTCCAACTTTACCCTGGAAACAAAAAAGCACATTTACTGTTGAGATGTCACAGGAATTCTTATTAAAGTCAGGAACAAGCCAAGGAAACCTCTGCCATCATCACTCTGTTGGTGAGCATAGCCAATAGAATAAGACAAGAAAGAATTTAGTTGTGTTAATTAGAAAGGAAAACAAAAAGTTGGCACTGTTTACAAATAATGTCCTATAACTAAAAAAAATGTATAAGTGTATATATAAATCAAAGTTTCATTAGAACTATACATTTTCTTTAATGATTATCAGTTACAAAATTAGCTTTCAAATCTCAGGTAGCCATCAATAACAGAAATGACTATCTCAAAACTTCTACAAACAAACCTATCAAGAAATAGGTTTAAGATATGTAAGAAGAAAACTATGAGAGTCTGCTGTAGGACAGTGGTCTGTACCCTGTCACTTATATTTTAAATAAATGCTGATTGGCCAGTAGCCAGGCAGGAAGTATAAACGGGGGTGACTAGGCAGGAAGTAGAGGTAGGGCAGTGAGAATTCTGCGAAGAGGGAAGTTCAGTCCACAGTCGTGACCCAGCCACAGAAGAAGCAAGATGTGACTGCATCGCTGAATAAGGTACCAAGCCACGTGGCTAACATAGGCAAGAATAATGGGTTAATATAAGTTATAAGAGTTAATAAGAAGCCTGAGCTAATGGGCCAATCAGTCTATAACTAATGTAGACCTCTGTGTGACTTCTTTGGAACTTAATGACTGCGGGAACTGGGTGGGACAGAAACCTCAGACAACAAGCATCTACAAGCCTAAGAAAGGGCAATGACTGCATTCTTTTCTTTAATTCTATATTAATTCTGGATTCTTTTTAAAAAATCAAAATCATGTGGAAAAAATCTGTTTAAAATAAATGCTTTAATTCTTTATACATTATATACCTAGTACATGGCAAGTAAAACCCACTTTGTGTTTTCATGTGTCCTTGAGAAACAAAGTAAATTTCACCTGTAAGAGGAAATATAAGCAAACAGAACAAAGAGTACAGTATAGAGGAACTTGTCTGACTGAGAGTCAGAACTTATCTTAAGTTTACCATCAACAAAACCTTTTGTGAAGCGGTTGGAAAGAATGTTCAGTAGTTAAGAGGACTTGTTCACTGTAATGAACTGAAGGTTCTTTCATGCTGTCAGATTTGTCCACAGTTCATTCCCTGTCCCTGCTGACTTTACCATACCATGCTTTCTAAAACACCAGAAAAAGGCCAATGAGAAGGTTCACTCTTCCATCCCCAGAATCTGCATTGTGGAAAGACAAAGTTGACCCCTACAGGCTGTCCTCTGACTCAACACATGCACTGTGGTGCTTGCGCCTGGACACACACACACACACACACACACACACACACACACACACACAGATGCACACACACACGGATGCACACATACACACACACGCAAGCTTGCATGCACAAATAAATAAATATTTAACTGAAAATAGGAAAAATGAATATTTTCATATCATCTTTATTTTAGGTAATTCTGGATTTATAAATCAAATTTGCAAGACAACCCAATGAGACTTTACATGTCAGGGGTGGGGGTGGTGAATGACAATTGAGGTCTGTTTTGGGTCCATGATTTTTCTTCTGACTTGATGCATTTTTTTTTTTTTTTGTTTCTCAATCAGTGTGCTTTTGAGGTGTGTTTGAAGAGGATTGTGGTCCAATGAATGAAGGTGGCTCCCTGGAAATAAATTACATGACTAAGGAACTGCCAATAAATTTTAGAAACTAGGCCAAAAGGTGGGTCAGATAATAGACTGTCTCCTTCTCCTTCTCCTTCTTCTTCCCCATCTCTCTCCTCTCTCTCTCTTCTCTCTCCTCTCTCTCTCTCTCTCTCTCTCTCTCTCTCTCTCTCTCTCTCTCTCTCTCTCTCTCTTTGTGTGTGTGTATGTGTGTGTAATATCTTAGAATGACTCCCTAAGTCATCTGCATGTGATCTCAACAGGCTAAAACTAATTTTAAATCCATTAAAAATGAGCCTTTGTCTCCTCCTTTCAAACAACTGAGAAGAATGCCGCCTCACACAGATTCCCTCATCCTTTTGAATAAGTAAAGCAGATGAGCCATAAACATCTCCTCACCAGTTGAACCAATGAGTTTCTCCCATTAAAAGGCTCTCAAAATCTCTGTGAGAGTTGTCGAAATGCATACCAAATTTAAGACAAATAGCATGTTTGTCTTTCTAACTACTTTTCCATTTTAAAGCAAGAGCAACAACAAAACCAATCAGAGATGAATCTCAGTGTGAGTCACTGGATAATAAATTTCTCTGGTTTCGTGACAGGAAATATTTCCTAAAAGAAGATTAATAATAGGAAAGGGTTTTAAAAAAATAAATTCTCCATCATGTCAGAAGCCCTGATACATGTTTTATTTACTTACTTATTTCCAGTCCCTTTCATCTCATAATAGCCCTTTCCATAATGGAATTCCAACTGTAATTGAAAAATAAATTTAGCTTAGGCAAAATTTTTCATTCTGGGGGTTGAATCTCAAGCCTTGCATTTATAAGGCAGCTACTCAACCAGGGAGCTACACTCCCAGCCCTGACGTTCAATTTAGGATTCAAATTAACATCCCATTTGCCCTTACCCTCTGCCACTTATATCCCCTCTCTATAAGGAACGTTCCCAGTGCTTACCAGCAGCCTCCTGGTTAGTGGGGAAACTAGAAACTAAACGTGTTCATAGCTACTTGATCCTCAAGCATAGTGTACACATTTGGTTGTCTACATTGTTCATTTGTGCACCATGGCTGGAAAGGAAAATAAATTCTGTTTTCCATTCCTAGGTAAGATAGAACATAAATACATTCACTTATAATTATATATTTATAGTTAAGTACGGATATAATTTATAAAAAGTACATCTATGGGGCTGGATAGATAGTTCAGTGGTTAAAATCATGTAACAGTCTTGCAGAGACCCTGAGTTCAGCTCACAACATCCACACCAGGAGACTAACCACTGCCTGTGTCTCTAGCTGGATCTGTCACACTCATCTTGTCTCTGCACGTAACTGTACCCACATGTGACTATCCCTGCCCCCTATACCCTGCACATACCATCTCCCCCACCCCCCACACAATGAACACATAGTGTTAAAAATTAGATTTCGCTTTGAAAAGAAATTGGCACACATCTCCTTAGCCTGAGAATGTTTCCCCTGGTAGGAGCAACTCTCTCTTGTCTTAACTTAATAACACACACTTGGAGTAGCTTTCGTTGGCCGGTTTGTCAAGGCTCTCCCACTGTCTCATGCTTTTCCTGCTTTCAACCTTGTTAATAGCTCACTTCCTTTCTGTTTCCCTGCAGCAGAACTGTGAAACTCTAAAGTCACTTCTGTCTCTGTTTCCCTCTCCTGCCTGAGGTATCATTCTAGGAGCTTGAGCTTCCCTGTCTAGCATCTCTCTCTCAGGCTTCCACAAGTTCACACTCGGCCTGTAGAGGGAGGCAGGCCAGAGTGAGTTCAGCTACCAGCAGTCCAGAACCAGGGAGGGCCTGAAGTTGATGGGCCCTTGAGTGGAACAACTCTGAGGTGTTCTTTTTGAGTATTTCAAAGATTTAAATGCAGTGGTGGGCTTCAATTTCTCTTTCTGTACAGATCTTCAGTACTGCTTTCCTTCCTCCCTCCCTCCTTCTCCCTCCCTCCCTCCTCCTCCCTCCCTCCTTCTCCCTCCCTCCCTCCTCCTCCCTCCCTCTCTCCCTCCCTCCCTCCCTTCATCCCTCCCTCCCTCCCTCTCTCCCTCTCTCCCTCCTTCTCTCCCTCCCTCCCTCCTTCCCTGTCTCTCTCCTTTTATTCCTTCCTCCCCTTTCCTGCCCTACCCTAGCAAAATATCTGTGCCTTCAGGCTTATTTTAAGATCTGTCTCTGAAAGTGTTCAGCCCAAAACTCCCTCAGAAGGCAAATGCCTGTAAAAGCAGGGAACATCTGAGATCTTCATCACTATTCAACCAGGCCCCAGATGCATGCTGAGTAAGTGACACATACTCTCTCTCAAGCTCTCTCACACACACTCTCTCACCCTCTGTTTGTGCTTGTGCATTTGTGTGTGCGCGCGCATGTGTGTATGTGTGTGTTTGTATATGTTTGTGGAAGATAAAACTTGAATATCCTAGGAGATTTTATTCCTGATCCATCACAATATTTATGTTTGCTTTAAGACTTGCCCAGAAGCACACAGAGGATTCTAAACAAACAAACAAACAAAAAAACCCAAAGGAACTATGTGGGGACTTGGACATTTAAAATTGGTATTTAAACTGTGTGTGAACATTGAGGATTTGATTCCTGAATGGAGTTTTCTGATAGAAAAGAAGTTGTTTTAGCCTTAGTATTATGAGGATGATAGTAAGAAAATTGTAGGGACCAACAAAGATGGCTCAGGGGGCAAGAAGTCCTACATTACACTTACTTGGTAATAATATCCATTAATCATAAAAAGGGAAGCATAGATTTCCTGAAGATTATCAATAGCTTTACTAAAGACACATAAGTATAATTGTAAGTGTGAAAACTCTATGTGTGCAGCTTGACGGGCTCCGACAGGCTGAACACACCCACGCACCTAAGATATAAATCAATGAAGCTATCATTCTACTTCTCAGGGGAACAGTGGTCACTGCTCTACTTCCAAAACGCTGCATTGCATTTATTTCTATTCAATTCTATATAAGTGGAAGTAAACGTATTTTATATTACAGGTGACAACTCTTATAAAAGCCTCTGCTGCTGGGTGGACTTGTAATTTTTTCATTCCTTCTGATTTGTGACATGATAATGTGATTTATCCATTCTGATAAAGGTACTATGCAGTTTGGCTATGACTCAAATGACTCCTTGTCTATTTTTTCTGTTTTCTTGTGGATGTTTAAGAAGGAGTTGACCTGCTGGATTAAAGAATATATATATATATATATATATATATATATATATATATATATATATACAATTTATATATCTTTAGGCTTAATAGATTCTGTTGAACAGTTTCTTAAAGTAATTTATCACTTCTCTTTGAGAATTTCTCTTGACCACTCTCGGACAACTAGTATAGCCTTCCATGTTCATTTTGCCATTCTTTGCAGAGGGATTAAGGCTGTAGTATTAATGTATAACCTTTTGATGATATGTGAAATATTACACTTGATTTTTGCAGACAATTAAATATTTATACATATAAAAGCACAGCATGATGTTTATAGAGGATAGAAGCTCAATTAATATTATGTTATTATCCCCATTTTATAAAAATACCCTTAAAGCATGGTGTTAACCTTTGCTACTGAATATTCCACTTGAAGCAGAAACACAGACAGAGGCTTTGCTGGTAGAAATACAGAAATGGTAGTTGACCCAAAGAAGAGAAAGGGCAAAGGGGCAGAAATAAATCAATCAAAATAACCTAAACGACCGTGTTGCTTTTGTTTAAACTTACAAGTACAGTCTTAAACATCCAAGTGAGGGTCAAAATCATGACAAAAAAACTTTCATCTTTAGCAGCTTCTCTGTACTTTAGTTTTTATTATTGATATATGTATTTCACTGATTTCATTTTTTGCCTGTGAAGTTATGTTTATTGAAAATACCTAAAATGTGCTTGGTTATTGTCATCCCGATTCATCAAAGGCATATTTTCACCAGCTAATATTAGTGAAGTAATGTAGTAAAGTTAATTGAAACCAATGAATACAAGTAGTAGAAAAGAATTCTATGTGGTAGAACAATACATGAACCTTGCATCTGACCTCAGTCTCTGAAGGTCACTAGGATCTCTGGGATGGAAGACGAGGATTTACCAAGACAACAAACAAAAACAGAAGTGTTAGCAAGTGTGGCACATGTAATGTACAGTGATCATCCATCATGAAGATACAGATGTGTAATAAGAGAGGTAGACGCCAAAGATCTGAGTCTAAATTATAATGGATTTGATTATCATTCTGAATTCAGTCTGGTTGCTTGTAGGGACTTATGAAATTATTCTGAATCGAGAGATGAGAAATAGCATGTCTTTTTTTTTGAGGATATAGCTTCTTAAATCTGACATTCATCTATGGATGAAATGACATTAGGGTTGGAGGTGACAAAGCCAGAAACATTCTACAAGGGTATTAGTATATGAAGAAGTAATGCAATAAAGATTTTAAATATATTTGGAAACAGTGTTGATAAAATTTAAGAAACTAGTGGCTAAGAATTACAGAACGGTGAGGAATGACAGTGTGGGTTTTAGGCTACCACCTGTATTTCCTCATTCTAAGAATACTTCAACAGCAGCCATGTTTAGAAGGAAAAGGTGAGTTTAGTTTGAGTCATTTATATGCTGATTATTCAATTCTTTCACATTAGTTAGCATCATGCAGCTAAAATCAGACAAAAAAAGAAAGTCAAAAGTGGAAGCAATACTGACTGATCCTGGATGAAAGCACCTATAGAGAAAAAAGATAAATTAAGGGAAATAATAATATCAGTCGGTGATTGCAGGAGACAAACAAGGTGCGACAATCAGATGAATAGCAAATTAAGATTCTGTATGTATGGCACGGCTCACGATAAATGACCCGAACAATTCATTGCATAGGTTTTCTTTTTTTTTTCTTTTTTCTTTTTTTGGTTTTTCGAGACAGGGTTTTTCTGCAGCTTTTTTAGAGCCTGTCCTGGAACTAGCTCTTGTAGACCAGGCTGGCCTCGAACTCACAGAGATCCGCCTGCCTCTGCCTCCCGAGTGCTGGGATTAAAGGCGTGCGCCACCACTGCCCGGCTGCATAGGTTTTCTTATGCACACATACTCTGCTTCTAAACTTCTTAATCCTGGCTTTATACAAATCAGGATCTGAATCATCATCAGAGCAACTCAGAAAAATAGTAATAACTAACACATATTCATATTTTTATACTGACAGAAAGCTTCTAAATCTTCTTCCTATTAATGCACTCTTTGGACAACTCTTTGCATTACTGTAAGTCATTCATGAAAAACATGGCTTTAAAACTTTTACTGTGTTTTGGAAACTATGCTGAACAATTGGTTTGTAGGATAGCATAAGGGACCCAAATCTCACTCCTCCACGAGAATTTTTAATGATTGTCCATAAAGTCATAATAAGCCTCCACCTCATAGTGATTTCTCTATGCACTTGGGTTCCTCAACTATAGCTACATTCCCATAATGGCAATAGGCACATTGAACTACACTTGGCAGTTGTGGTAGGCTAGGAGACACCTGCCTAATAGAGATAAGTGGCATAATGATTTCAGTGCAAATACAGCTGTAAAATTGAAACCAACATTTAATGTATATCCTGCAGCTCATTAAGCAAATTTCACGATTTATCAACAGTTATTAATCCACTCTATGACTGTTTGAATGCTTCACATCATGAGAACTTTTGACATTGCAGTCCATTTTCCCAGGAAGGACAGTGAGTCCTTAAAGTAATTATTTAGCTAACCTTAGAGTGAACTAGCCTTGCTGTCACGGCTAACATTTGGATGCACTCATTGCATTAATAGGTTTTGGCACATTTCTCCTGCCTTATTTCCATCTTTTTAGAACAGATCTTCTTCTCAGTGGCCTACCCTGAAAAGATAAAAGGCATATTTGAAATAAATTATATGGAAGCTTTTAACTATTATTTCTCCTTAAATTTTGACTCTAGAATTTCATGTAGTTAAGTCATAGAGTAGTAGAAATTGAGGGTACTCATTGTGAAGAATTCTATAGTGTTGGCTTCTGTGGTTAAAATTGGCAGATATTTTATCTTAATTACAGAAAGTTCCTCTGTTAATATTTGGTTGTTTTGAACTGGTCATTAAAATCCAAGACATTTACAGCTAATACATTAGTAAATGCATATTTGAAGAAAGCTCACATTTGAACATATCATGGTATTGTTTCCTATAGATTGTAAACTTTGTTAGGAAAATTCACTAATACTATCATTTATATTTTGCTGTTCTAGATAATGTAATTCTTCACCTCAACGAGATAAATTCCTACCAGAATATCATGATGTCTAAATGTGTAATTTGCCTGAAATAGTAAATTTCACTTACAGAAAAATATTCCAAAATAACAACCTAAAGGGAATATGGAATTTAGAAAGATATTCTCACCTTTAATGGGCATAATTTCTGTGTAATAAGGCTCTGTTCCTTTTTATTTATAGACTTTATGGATGTCTTTAAATATGTTTTTCCCCAGAGAGAGCCCGGAAGAAGCTAAATATTCCTGAAGAATTCCTGAGGTGGCACGCTTTAAACAAAGCTATCTGTGTGAAGAGAATAAAAGAGAAGGAATGAATAGATTTTAATCTTTCTCAACACCAGCTATTTTCTGTTGAAAAGATTCCAGTAGAGAAGAGCATAAAATAGAATTATAAATATGGTAGCTTGCTGAAATTATTATGCATGAAAACTTCCTCCAAAGTGTGTTCCAGATGAAATGAATTTGTATCCATATGATAATGTTAGTCATACATTCACTACATAATCTGCTCCATTATGTATGTATTCCTCAGCCATCAAATAAGATCTCAGATCTTTTTATACCCGATTCCTCTAAGATTTTATTCATAGTAGCCATATATATATATATATATTCTTCATATATATATATATATATATATATTTAAGATGGCCTGTATATACATTTCAGACACTACACTCTACAGGTTGTAGTCAATATCTGTTTTTACTAGCTTTATGATAATTTCTGAAGGTCAAAGTTTATTTCTCCCTCTCACATAGCTCAAAGTTTATTTTTTTTTGTTTGGCTGAAGTTATAAATTTATTCCTCACTTAACTGAACACTGAAATATATAAACAATCCTCTTTAAAATAGCCTACCCAGGGTGCACTAGATCTAAGCAACACCTGCCTTTCTTCTAGCAAAAGTCAGTCAGTCCTGGGGTTTTCCCAGTCTCTAACAGGCTGTTGGCAAGTATTATTTAAAATACCAGAAATGTTTGGCAGCACGTATGTCTTGATCATTTCTTTGGATTGTGAGAGTGAATCCAATCCATCCCAATGATGTCACAATTGTGTTGTCTCATAGAACCTTCTGTGAAGTAGCAACATGGCTCCTGTGAGGCCAAGTCCTCCAGACTGGCTGACTAGTCAGAATGACTTAAGGAGGAACTTTTCTTCTCGTGGGCTGTAAAATCTTAGAACAAATTGTTAGATTTAAGTGTCAAGGCATTCTCCAATAGCATTTATTTGAAAATAAAATTTTTATGCTCAATAAAAAGCAAGCATCTTTCTTCCTGTATCGGCTGTTTCCCCTTGGCTCTTGCCTGAGTTGGTGTTAAGGCTGTGGTGCTAAGACAGACTTTATTTCTTCTAAGGAGCTGGTTGAGAATCTTGTTCGGGGCTGCATCATTCCTACCATTATGAGACTTATTTGGGATGTTTTCTCCCTTAAATTCTTATTCAATTTTCTGTGATATTTTCCAATTTTTACTGGATACACACACACAATACAATTCCGACAATAAATTGCAGATGCATTCATTTTGAAGCCTTAAGTACATAATGTGCAGCTCAAAAATGCAATTGTGTGTTCTGAATCTTTGAAAATGTGATTCTTTTTATACTATTTATAATGCTACTTGATGTTCATCTTACATTGAGTTATCATGTACTTTCTGAGGATTCCAACTATTTTTTTTAATAAAGATTAGTGATAGGTGAATTTGTGATTCTCTAGTACTAAATTTTAGGAATCACCCAAATTTTCATCTCTGTTTTTTTTCCTGTAACATACTGCTAACTGCTGAGGACTTGATGGCAGAATCCTGTATTAAATCTCTTTGTTAAATTGAAAATACCGTTATAAATCTTGAAATCATGCTTTAGTAAAAATATCATAAGTGGCTGGTAAATTGATAAGTACTATGCCAATTTCAAGTGAAGACCTCTTGAGGTCAGATACTGAGGAATCTTTTACGGGATGCCAGCATTCCATAGGGGTGAAATGGGGACAGTCCTTGGATCAGCAAACCTTTTGCATATACCTCATGTATGTAAACCAATCCACTGAGTGTGGTAGGAGCAAGAGTAAACAGGAAAGTTTGGGTGCAGAGATCCCGGAAACTTGCATGCCTATCAGTCAGCTGTTGTCACATGAGGTGGTAACAATAATTACAGAGGCCCAGTGGATATCAATGTTGACTTAGTTCTAGAGTTTGTGGTTTCAGTTGATCAGAGCTGAACTCAACTCTTCCCCTCATGGTTTCTTCCTTGGTCTAGGCTAGCTATGGGTTGGTGAGGCTGCTTTGCTGATATTGATCTTGATGTTATCCTTTTGCATTTACAGATTTTATTTTTTATCCCAGTAATACATATGAATGAATACCTGTTCTCTGAATATAGACAAGTGTTTGTCTATCACATGGCATTATTTATATCATATAACATGGTCATATGCAACTCAGTGCAGAGCTCTGAACCATATTTACATATATAAACTCACATACTGTGTATCAGCACTGAATACTTTTCTACTTATACACAGTCCTCAGATGTGAAATTCAGAACCTGGGTAGTCCTTTTGTTTTCTATCCTTGCTAAGTAAATACAAACAAACTTTAAAAGATGGAACACGTAGAAACATGAAAGCTACACAACCTTCTTTAGATGTGTGTACATGTTGGCTCACTCCTGTGAATGGTGTTGGTAATCTGGTAGCTGACGGCCTTACCTGATGTTATGCTATTGTTGCCTTGGGAGAAACAAGTGTGAGAAGGAACCAAATTGCACAAAAGCTTTTCTGGTTATGTGCTTTATCCTTCTACTGACGAAAATAAGTTGCATAATCAAGCCCAGAGACCTAAAAGAAGAGTTAAACAAGATCCCAAGGCTAAGGTTATGGAGCCATCTATGCAATCACTAAGCTAAAATGAATAAAATAATTACAGTCAATTCTCTGTCCATTTTTTTTCACATCCATGGAATCAACTGCAAATAAAAGCATTAGGGGAAAGCTGTACCTATACTGAACGCATATAGATTTTGTTTTCTGGTGACTATTCCCTCAACAATATAGCATAATAGTTATTTATGTGGTATGTACACTTTATTAGGATTGTACTATACCTAGAGATTATACAGGAGATAGGAGGTTGTATAAGGTTATATGCATATTTACAATTTTTTATTAAAGAATTAATCATATTGGTATGGATTTGAGTATGAGAGTATAATCTCTCACACTCAAATTAGCCAATCCATTTGGATATTGAGTGATGACTATACAAGACTGAGGGCATACAAAAGAGCACATACTTTCGATACTGAAGAGCAGACAAGGATAAGTTCAAGTTATGCTTTATTTGCTTTGTTTGGAAGTACGTAGTTTAAGTAGGATCTTACAGAATTTTTTTAGGGATGTTTTTCTTATGGTGGCTCATATCTAGAGAGGATCTTATGACCTTCTATATAGATTTGCTACCATGTGTACTCAAATTGTCTATTAGCCCTTCTAACCTGCGTAGGATGGTTTGCGTCTGAAATATTCCCCAAACCTCATGTGTTGAAAGCTTAGTCTCCAAAGTAGTCATGGTAGGGCTTTTGAACCATGAGGTTTTAACCTCATGGATGTTCATTTGTTTATGTATTTATTCATAGAAGAATGCATATTGGGGGAACATGAAAAGTAGGAAGTGAGACCTCTGTGGAAGAAGTGAGTTGGGGGGGAGGTTGTTTCCTTAAAGGTACATTTTTACCTCATCCTTCCTCCTCTTTCTCCTGATTCCTAGCTACCATGAGGTGAACAGTCTGCTTCACCACATGCTCCTTATGTGGTGTTCAGCCCAGAAACATGGTAGGCAAATGACAACAGGCTGAAACTAGGATTCAGATAGTTCTCTCCTCCTTTACATTGGTATTCAAAGTCATCTTGTAACAGTAACAGAAAGCTAGCACATCGTATTCCATTAGATTCTTTTAATGATGCGGACTGAAGTAGAGTATTGTACTAGTGGAAATTAACATGCATAATTCTGAAGATGACTTCTAAAGTAAATGCTGGTTTACTCTAGTTTTAGATATTGGCTTTTTAAAGTCTTAGAATTTTTAGTAAAGATAAGTAAGAACAGTAAAATTATTCTAAATAAACCAAAGTGTGATTGATTAATAGAAAGCAAAACCTGAAATAAATGCAAAGGGCTTTTCAAATAAGATGTATTCTTAAGGAATAGATAATTTAATGTGAGGGAACTAACAAGAGCTCAATTATTAAAAACACATTGTGTTGATAAATATATATCACTATATATATATATTACTTCACGCACACACACACACACACACACACACATATATATATATATACATATATACAATTTTGAGTTTTGAGATGACTATGAAAGATATACATAATTTTGAGATCACTAATAAAACAGGTTTGGCTTGGGTGATTAGATTTCAATGAACCATGTTTAATTTCCATTTGTGTTAGGACACTGTGGAATGTGACTCTGACTTATCGGGTAGATGTTTGGCATCCTGACTGTAGCCCTCAACCCTGGAACTTCTGCATCTCTTGGCCCACTTTCAAGAGTGATGATCTGTATCTCTTTGTTGGTGCACTTTCTCCCACTGCAGATGGCCCTTCTACTTCTCTACTTTCGAAACCGTAGGCTGATAATGCTTTTCTAAAAATTAGCACCCTTTAGTAGCATACAGTATCCAATGATTGATTCTTTGGTTTCCTATTGAAGTAGCTCTGACTGTGTTTTCCATATTGTCCCAGAATTCCCCAGACTTGGTTTCATTTAATTTGCAGTGCCGACTTCAGGAGAACATCCCAGAAAGGAGCTTCCTTGTCATCCTCATCCTACCTTCCACACCCCTGATACATCTTTAACAATCAACACTGCAAATGCTTTTCTCCTTGGTGACTAATACAGACAGATGGGATACATGTAGTTTATTGATAATTAGCCAAGAGAATGCTTGGCTACCAGGCAAGCTATGACTTGAGCCCACTAAAATGTAAACACTTTCCTGAGTCAAAAATCTATCTGGTTTCTCCTAAGGTGTTTGGGGTTCCACTTTATCATCACCAACAAATTTATAATTAAAAATGTTTTTAGTGAGAAAGGATGCTAATTCCTTCATGAGCATGTCCACTTGTGAAAGTTGCTTATAACTCATGGATTCCAGATTGTGTAACTGGTAGAAAATAGCTTATTAATCTCAGGATTACAATTTTGTTGATGGTTTTCTAAAATAAATGATGTTTTACAGAAGAAATGCAATGACTTCAACTGTTCTCCAGCTTTCGGAGCTAGGGGGATAGCTCAGTTGGTTAAAGTAGTTGCATTGCAAGCATAAGGGCCTGAATTTGAGCTCTCTTACCCTACTGGCACATTCTTTAAATCCTAGTACTCGGGAGACAAAGATGGAAGGATTTCTGAGTTCGAGGCCAGTCTGGTCTTCACAATGAGTTCCAGAACAGCCAGGGCTTCACAGAGAAACCCTGTCTCAAAACAAGCAAGCAAACAAACAAATAAAACTGACAAAAAGCTACTTGTGATGGTATAAACTTATAAAGCTAGAGTTGGAGAGGCAGAGATGGATGCTGTGAACTTGCTTCCAGGCAAACTCCAGGTCAGTGTGTCTGAAGGAAATCTAAGATTGTCCTCTGGCCCTTGACAGGCACGTGCATACACACACATGTGTGCCTGCTTGCTGCCCGAATCTCCTCTGCTTTGACCCTTTGCAGTTACATTTCAAAGATCGTTTTACTTAAAGAATAGGCATCCCATATTTTCCAAAGCTACCTTATTACCAATATGTGCAACTCTCTTACCATAGGCACATGAAAGAAAAATACCTAATAAAATCAGCCTACAGACTGCCAAGCAAGATAAAATGACCACCACCAAAAACAAATATATAAAATGTCGCAGTAGGAGGATGACTTGTAAAAAGAATAATGTCTTCCATTCTAGAGGTGTGCCACCAAGAGTACTCCTGTTAAAACTTGGATTGCTGTCCTCCTTGGTTTTAAAATGTTATTTCTACGTTAAATCAAGCAGTGAGGAAGCAGTGTCATGTTGAGTCACCTAATTACAGGAGTTAGTTTTAGGAGTGAGCAATGACTGTCAGCAACTTGATTTTTCCCAAGTGCTCTTGCCAGCTCCATTTCACAGATAATGAAACAGGGTTAAGAAAATGACATGGTGAGTCTGGACAGAGATTGTGTCTTTTCTCTTTTTCCCCATACCTAAGAAGAAACAGGACACAGGAGATAGAACATCTGAACAGTTAATGTGAAAAAGAAGCAGAGATGGGAACCTGAGGAATCACTTCCAGGGACTATTGCAGCTCCTTTGAAAAGAGAAGAAACCATCTTAACTTCATTAGATTAGTTTCAGTTATACAGTTTATAGTCTATGTCTCGGCTAGTTTTAAGCCAACTTGACACAAGCTAAAGTCATCAGAGAAGAGGGAACCTCCATTGAGAAAAATGCCTTCGTAAGATGAGGCTTTAGGTGAGACTATAGAGCATTTTCTTAATTGGTGATTTACAGCAGAGGATCGAGTCCACTGTGGGTAGAACAATCCCTGGGCTGGTGGTCCTGGGTTCTCTAACAATGCAGGTGAAGTAAGCCATGAGGAGCAAGTCAGTAAGCAGCACCCTTCCATGTCTTCTGCCCTAGCTCTGCCTTCAGGTTCCTGCCCTGCTTGAGAGCCTGCCCTCAGATCCTTCAGTGATGCCTGGCAATGCCGAAGTGGAAGACCAACAAACCCTTTCTTCCATAATTCACTTGTGCTTGAGGTATTTTATCACAGCAATAACAGTCACAATTATGACAGTCCTTTCTTCAGTCTATCAAAAGAATGAGGATCCGAAGCAGACATTTCTTTTGAAATTTTAGCTTTCGTAACATCTGTCATCTTTGCTCTATGTCCAATTTTATGCATTTATGGAGACATGAAGGAGGAATAACTCAGTGCAGTTACCCCCAGTTACTGTTCAGTCCTTCATTACTTAAGATCAGTCTTGAATGGAAATTATTACCAGACCATATGGGAGTTTCCATGCCGATGACATGATTGAGATAATATCTAACTGATTATCAAAAGGATGACAGATCATATTATATGTAGGCTTACTGTTGCTCTGTTTCCACTGTTTATTTGATGAGTTTTTCAAAGGATAAATAACTGTAAAACAAACACAAGCCATAAATATATTTTAAACCCTTTGATGATGTTATTTGATTTTTGTAAAGAACAAAGTACTAAAGCTGTGTTGTTTCAATTCTCATTAAACATTATGAGAAGTTTCATTAACTTTGTTAGATTTGTCCAGCAGAGACATCATAGATTGAAAAATACCAATATTGTTAAAGTGGGAATAGTTTTAGACAACATTTGTCCAGTACCATATTCTTTCCCTCGATTACAGTAACATTCACAAAGATAAGGAGACTGTGTGAGAATTAGTTCAGAGTTGGGAAATGAATCAGTGGTGTGGGACTTAGGGTGATGTCTTCCGAAGCAAAACCTAAAGCTGAGGAAGAAATGTAAATGATTTGCCAAGTGAGTGTTCCCAGAAGAAACAAGCAAGGAAGAGGCAGAAATGACAAAGGAGAGTGGTGTGGGAAGTCCTTCTGTATATGTGTTGCATTTATTGGTTAAAGAATAAAGAAGCTGCTCTTGGCCAATAGCTTAACAGAACATAGCCAGGCTGGAAAAGATATATATATATATATAGAAAGAGTAGGTGGAGTCAGGAGATGCCATGTAGCCAACAGAAGGAAAAGATGCAAGCTGCCAACTGGAACCTTACCGGTAGGCCACAAGCCTTGTGGTAAAATAAAAAATAACGGAAATGGGTTAATTTTAGCTGTAAGAGCTAGCTAGCAATATGCTCCAGCTATTGGACCAGCGGTGGTTTAATTAATACAGTTTCTGTGTGGCTATTTCAAGTCTGGACAGCCAGAAACAAACAAGCGGCCTCCAACTACAAACTGGCTTGCCAACGTGGTCAACTAAATACACATAAAACCTGAAAAAAGTTTAAAAAGTAATTCTAGACCCAAAAGAACAGAGTTAAGCATGACTTATTGGTAGCCAGCATTTTGCTGGTGGTGTGCCGCAGCTCCTTTAAGAAAGGTCTTCTTGATTCAGCGGTAGCAGAAAAAAATGCACAATTTCAAAACAGCAGCTTCCTGGGCCATGCTGCCAGCATGAACTCTGGCAATGGGGTCTGTGAGAAGAGAACTGCAGTTTGCTTAGTGGCAACATAGACTCATTGTATGCCTAAAAATAAGGCAATGTACATGGCTCTCAGTGGCAGAGAACATGCCTCTGCCATGCTGGACTTGGCAGACCAAGCAGGCAGGGCCCTGTAGGCCCTAGCCATACCTACTTAGCATTTTAAGAAGCAGTCCTGGTCAGATACACAATAAAGATAAAAAAGACCTCCAAATGGGTCACAGTGTTGGATATATGTACATAGGCTTAGGAGATAGAAAAAAAAAGAGAACAGAGAGTTATAAAAATAAGTAAAATATTTTTTAAAAAATAAAAGAAAGTCTTTGAAGAGACGGAGTTCAGACAGTCATAGATTAAAGGAAGAAAAATAAGCCACATAAAGATGGAAAATTTACAGAGAGTCTAGGTTATGTATATTACTGTGTTTTCTTTGAATTTTTTGACTGTGCAGGAGCTAAGTACAGAGAGACATTTCATTGTATGGGTTGCTAAGCTAAACCAACCTATATATTTTAAAGGTATCTTGATTCCAAAATTTGGGAAAAAGGATTTGTTGCTTTGGAAAAGAGGTTCTCCTTTTGTTTTCACAGGAGATAAGAACCTATGAATTAATTCAAGACTAAAGTGGTTTGATGGACCAAGACTCCCCAAAAGGTCACTGTGAACACCCCCAACAATTATTTCATCCAACAAAAATCAGAAAGCAGTTTGGAGACAACTACACCCAATTCCCAAATATTGTTTATAAATGATTCTTTACATTTAAAGGGGGATATTCTATAGAGATGGACACTTTGCATTGATATATATCTTGGTTTATTGATACAAATTTTAGGTAAATTTTGTTATATGTATATTTCTACTGTTGATTAAGGTATTGTGTTTATGCAGCTCATTTAACAATGTCATGTATAATTAAGAAATATAGGTTAGTAGATAATCATTTATAATAGTCAAGCTTCTAGTCATGTTAGGTTTTGTATATAGAGAGAAATATTTCAATTAGATAAATGTTCTTCAAATCTCTCAAAGGCCTTCAGAATATGGGATTTAAAATGTTTAAGAACTTGTGACATTTTATGACATGAGACACATCTGCTCTTGGCAGCACCAATTACTTCAAGAGGATGATGGGCAACCAAAAGGCTCCTTATGGTGCTGGTTAGCCATTTGGGAAAGATACTGCTCTTGCCTGGACTACTTGATGGTATGCTGTATGAACTGTACTTGCAGGACCCACAGAAAAATGACAGCTGAACTTGCCTAAAGATGAAACCATCCTCTGTGGTTCCTGCTTCATGAAAGAGTCTGCTAGACATTGTGCAGGACACAGAAGAGAGCAACTGATGGACTTTACCATTATAAGGCAGAACAGACCTTCAAATTTCCTGCTTCATGGAAAAGTCTGCTGGATGCTATGGACTGGTAGGCTGAAGATGGGTGGACTGCAATGTTACAGAAGAACTTTGAATGACTGTAAAGGCAGTGAAATGTCTCTGTCAAATCTAAAGTTTTGGAAGTTGCTTACAATGCACTTCCTGTTAACAGGTAATACTCTATCCTTCTGGGGTCTTTGATGGAGTTGAAGAATAGATAGCTATGGGGGGCAGAAGAGATGGCTCAGAGGTTAAGAGCATTGCCCGCTCTTCCAACGGTCCTGGGTTCAACTCCCGGCAACCACATGGTGGCTCACAACCATTTGTAATGGGGTCTGGTGCCCTCTTCTGGCCTGCAGAAATACACACAGACAGAATATTGTATACATAATAAATAAATAAATATAAAAAGAATAGATAGCTATAATTATAGTTTTCCCTAGTCATGATAAAAGATCAAGTAGATATAAATATTGTGAATGTAATTCTTGTTTGAGATCTGTTTTGTTATATGTAATTTTACTATGTTAAAGCCTTCCTTTTTATTTAAACAGAAAAGGGAAAATTATGTGGGAAGTCCTTCTGTATATGTGTTGCTTTTATTGGTTAAAGAATAAAGAAGCTGCTCTTGGTCAATGGCTTAACAGAACATAGCCAAGCTGGAAAAATATATATGGAGAAAAGGCAGAGTAGGAGACTCCATGTAGCCGCGAGAGGGGAAAGGCGAGAGCTTCCAGCTGAAACATTGCCAGTAAGCCACAAACCTTATGGTAAAATATAAAATAATGGAAATGGGTTAATTCTAGAAGTAAGAGCCAGCCAGTAATATGCTTAAGCTATTGGGCAAGCAGTGATTTAATTAATACGGTTTCTCAGTTTCTTTGTGGTTGAGTCTGAGCACCTGGTAATGAACAAGCAGCTTCCTACTACAGGAGGGGGGCAATGGTGTGAGGTTAAGTGATGTTCAGACATTGTCCCAACCCTGAGAGGAGAACTGGAGCATAGGTCCCCCACTGGACTTCATCTTACCTCAGGAAAAGGTAGTGGATATTTACTATTGTTATGGGCAATTATTGGCTACAACTTGCGACTAGATGAGGACTGTGTAAAGGTTGTCATTATCTGGGTACAGTTGCTAGGAATAATGCACATAAAAACAGTAGGAAGAGGCCAAAAGGATATCTGAGGGCATTGGGAGGTAAAAGCAGGAATAGCATTTGCAATGAGACTTGGTACTTGCTACTATACTGTCTCTGGGGTCATTTACAATTCATTAGCCAGCTGTCTCATTCAAATAAGAGTCCCTCTGTGACTGCCTTACTGTAGAAAATGTGGGTTTTATCCTTGTTCCAATCTTGCAGAGTCCTGTTTAGGACTGAGGGCTAAACTGCCTACACAATGGCCCCACTGTTAACAAGGAACTTCTGGGTTTGCTGCCTAAGAACTTGGAAAATCTATTTTATCTCATTGCCAGAATATTGCCCGTAGCATCAAAAATAAATATTCAGGTCAAAAAGTTCAGAGCAATTTTTTGCAAATTGTCTCTTCCCATTGACTCAGCATTTCCCAACCTACTGGGGCAGAGGTTAGTTTTAAACAGTCTTGCTACGTAGCTACCCCATTGGCCTTGAACTTACTATCATCCTGCCTCCAAAGTGCTGAAATTACAGGTAAGAGACATGGTGCCCAGTGTCCAGGACTTTGAACAAGACACTTCATAAGAGAAAGAAACTTTTTTGAAGTCACACTGGAAAGGAAAGTAGAATTATAAACAGGATTGTTCTGTAGATTATTGCACATCAAGTGTGTGTTAGATATAACCCCAAAGTTGTCCTGAACTGACAACTGCATCACCTTTACTACATAGGGAAAATGTTGACAAGGGCTTACTTTGCTGAATTCATCTATGAATGATTAATATTGAAAAAGTACACATTAACTAACTTGATTTCTAGGGATGCAAATATCCCAAACAATACATAAGCAAACTAAACTGATGTATAGAATGATAAACTGTGATAAATATGTTTTTTTTTAAATCTATAACTATGATAGGCGTTGTTGGATAAGCAGTTTTCCAGTATATTTTTATCAGGCTGGGATTGAACCTAGAGCCTTGCACGTACTAGGCAAGTCCTCTACACTGAGCAAAGCTCACAGCTGCAGAAAAGAAGCAATGAGAAAAATCTGTGTCCTCCAACACAGAAGAGGGAGAAGGATGTCCTAGGTCTGCCATTTTTTTTAATGCCTAGATCCAACATAACTGTAAATGGTAAAGCATTTAAGATATCCTTCTTAAGAATAAGAATCTCTCTGTTACTGCTTTAATGGTGGTTGAGATCTTAGACAGAAACAGCAACATAATAAAGGAGACAGCCTTGGGCATTTGAAATTGGGATCTCCATGTCTCATTGCTGCCATAGGATGAGTGCAGACATAACAAATATAAAGATCGTCAAATTCCTAGATAAAATTGAATTTGTTACAGTTGTCAACATGATCAGGAATCATAAATGAGTGTGATACTCAGAAAATATAAAATAAGAGATAAATCTATAGCCGGGCGGTGGTGGCGCACGCCTTTAATCCCAGCACTCAGGAGGCAGAGGCAGGCGGATCTCTGTGAGTTCGAGACCAGCCTGGTCTACAAGAGCTAGTTCCAGGACAGGCTCTAAAGCCACAGAGAAACCCTGTCTCGAAAAACCAAAAAAAAAAAAATCTATAGTAATGCCAGAAAATATTGAGAGCACTAGGGATGAAATCTAACACAGAAACAGGCAATATTCATTGGTAAAATTATTTGAAATTGTATTTATATATTAACAAATATAAAAAGGAATGGGATTTTATGATTACAAATATTCTGAATTTTCTATACTTGAACTAGTGATTTCTGCTGGCTAGTTATTTGTCAATTTGACACAAGCTAGAGTTATCTGAAAGGAGGGAACCTCAGTTGAGAAAATGCCTTCATTTGTTTTGGCTATAAGGTATTTTCTCAGTTAGTGATTGATGGGAAGTGCTCAGCCAACTGTGGTATTTCCACCCCTGGACTGGTGGTCAGGAGTTTTATAAGAAAGGCTAAGCAAGCCGTGAATAACAAACCAGTAAGCAGCACTCCTCCATGTCCTCTGCATGAGTTACTGCCTCCAGGTTCCTGCCCTGCTTGCGTTCCTGCCCTCACTGCTTTTAAACATGAACTGTTAAATGGAACTGTGAGAGAGACAAACCCCTTCCTCCCCAAGTTTCTTTTGACCATGGTATTTCATCACAGCAATAGCAACCCTAAGAAATGATTGCATGCAATTCCAGTGAATATTACAACATAGTTTTATTGCAGAATTTATAAGACACTGCTACAATTTCTACGGAAGTACAATAGACCCAAGAACATTAATGACTTTTTTTGGAGCAGCAAGAGAGAAGGAAGGTTTGTTGAACTTGGAACATAGATGTATTATAGAGCTGGCTAGGAAGGTGGAGACACAGCAGAACTATTTTGCAGGAACTAGAGTCACAGAGATAATCTTGGCATATAAAGAATTCATGGAAAATGAGTAGTTATTTGAAAAATAAATTTGGGTTGCATGTCCCCACCATACTTAAAACTAAACTCCTCCCTTAAAAGGCTTTTAAGTTTTAAATGTTTAGAACATGTAGGTAAATGTCCTTTAGATACTAAATCACCAGCACAGAACCAAAGGAAATTATGAGCATGGGCTTCTGGCTGATGTGTATCAGCAGAGGTGAGTCATAAGAAGATAAAAGGAGGAAGAGGAATCATATTTCATGATGTCATAGACATTTCAGCTTTATTTTACTTGATTGGCTGAAAGTATATATCATAAAAAATGGCAGAATGGATAACAACAGCAACAAAACTATAAATGCAGGCCTTATGTAAAAACATCACAAAATAAGCATGGGTAATCCTGTTCTAAATAGCTAAGGTCTTAGTACAAAAATACCAATTTATTTTTTGCTATTTATGTTCTATTTATTTTTGTTATTTATTGTTGTGTGCATTCACGTATATGCGTGTAGTTCAGAGAACAGCTTGTGGGAGTTAGTAGCCTCCTTCCACTAAATGGATCTGTAAGCTCAAACTCAGATTCTCTGGCTTGGCTGCAAGTGCCTTCATCCAATGAGCCATCTTGATGCTCATTTTAAATACATTTATGCTTTACAGTTCAGCATGTTTGAGAGGGAAAGAGGATGACATAATGCTTATAAGCATGGACTTTGGGGTCAAGGAGACATGGATTTACAACCAAATACTTTCTATATGACTAGGAGGCTCTTTGTAAATTAGTTAAAAACTGGAAGCCTCAATTTCAATAATCTCAAGATGGTTAACTACTTCACCTTCAGATGGTTTGAAGTTTTTGTTTTTCTTTCTTTCTTTCTTTCTTTCTTTCTTTCTTTCTTTCTTTCTTTCTTTCTTTCTTTCTTTCCTTCCTTCCTTCCTTCCTTCCTTCTTTCTTTCTTTTCTTTCTTTCTTTCTTTCTTTCTTTCTTTCTTTCTCTTTCTTTCTGCCTGTCTTTCTCTTTCTTTTCTTTTTTGTGTTTATCTAATTTTTGTTTTGTTTTTACATCCTGACTGGTTTACCCTCCCTCCTTTCTTTCTCCTAGTTTGCCCCCTCCCCATCCACTCCTCCTCAATTTTGCTATAGAAAAGGGCAGGCCTTCCGTGGATATCAACAGCCATGGTATATCAAGTTTCAGTGAGGCTAGGCATCCCCTCTTCTATTAAGGCTGGACAAGCCAACCCCGTAGGAGGAAAGGGTCTCAAAAGCAGGCAAGAGTCAGAGATAGTCCCCTGCTTCCACTGTTAGGAGTCTGACAAGAAGATCAAACTATACAACTGTAGCATAAATGCAGAGGGCCTAAGTCAGTCCATTCAGGCTACCTGTTGTCGGTTCAGTCTCTGTGACTCCTTATGAGCCCAGGTTAGTTGATTCTATGGGTTTGGTTTGAATTTTTCAAGCAAGAATATGAAATCATTGATGTCAAAGATTCACACAGAGTTAAAAAAAAAACCTTCAAGACAGAAGAGAGTAAAGAAACTCCAGAGACAAAGACAACACTCCACATGTAAAGGCTTTCTTTGACAACTCTGAATTCTTCCTTAAATATTTTAAATCATTTAGTGGGAATGGATACAAAAATCTGTAGCATAAAATTCAGTAAGACCTCAATTTTTATGTGTGGGAAAGTATGCAAGGGAAGAGAACAGCAAGGGGCAGAGGGCAGAGTACTGCAACAAGGTTATCCCCATGTACCTGTGGCTCTGAGGATGAGGGCTTGGGTTAAGGATATGTAAATTTTCAAGAGTGAGTTTACCCTTCCTTGCCCTATAGATAAAGGCATCGTCAATTTGGGTCATCAAATCATGTTTTGCCATCTGGAGGAATTCTAATGAACTATCAAATGACTACCCCTCCTTCCTGAAAGGGTAAATCTGTTCTCCATGAGTCATTGGAGAAATATTGCATATGATGAATACATAAACAGTTCCTGCTTCTGCAATTACGAGGCCTTTGGGGGAAAGGGGAAGGGACTGGGTTCTACCAGTCCTTTGGAAGTCAGTATTCAATCATGGATAGACATGTAGAAGTCCAATCATGCCATGGTTAAATAGTCCACATGAAAACAGACTTCTTTAAAATGGCATATTTATCATCACAGAATAGGAAGGAACCAAAATAGAGCTTTGGCCACCATGATTCCTATCCACCTAATGATGGAAGTCTGAGATCCACTTTATGGATTTTCAAAGTCGCCACAGGACCAGAATACTCAGACGGGGAAGGACAGCATTAAGCAACAACAAGGCATTAGATCTCCATTAGTAGACCTAAAACAAATTCTAATTTAATTTTAGCTGAACATCAATTTTTTCAAAGAAGTTGACAACTTTATTCTAAAATTTCTTGACAGTAGTGTTCTATAATAAATTTATTTTTTGTAGTCTTAAATACCAATGGCTAAGGGTGGCTAAAAACTAACACTTGGAAAATTCCAGAAATAAACAATTTGCAAGTGCATTAAATAGACTTCCATTTCTGTGACAAAATCTACTAGAGATAAGAGACACTCATTTTTGTTCCCAGATTCAGTACAGGGTCTGGAGTCATTACTCTGGGGCAAGGCTGAACATCATGACAGTGAGCACATACGAAGGGTGAGGCTGTTGACTTCATGGTCAGGAAGCTGAGCTAGGTGACAGTTCCCTAAATCCACTTTATGGATGGTCAAAGTCACCATGGGACCAGAATACTCAGATGGGGACAAAACACATCTTTGTAGAGCATGTTCTCAGTGGCCTACTTTCTCCAGTTATACTGCACCTCCTCCTTTCCCCATCTCTCAATAATGCCATCAGATTATGAATTCACTCAGTGTTGAATCTTTGGAGTAAGTCAGAACCCTCTATAACCAACTTCCCCTTAGTCCATCAACTGGCAGCCAACCCTCAGCTTAATGAGTCTCGGGGCAGGAGGCTTTCAAATTCAAACCAAAATAGCTAGTTTCCAAAGAAGTTTTTTTTTAAGTTTTATTCTATTTTATTTGTGATGTGTGCATGTTCACGCATGCACATGCCTGTGCCTCTGACTCTCTATACTCTGTGCTGAGTATAATAGCACGTGTGTGTGTGTGTGTGTGTGTGTGTGTGTGTGTGTATCTGTGGAAGCAAAAGAGGGCACTGGATCCCTCAAAGCTGGAGTCACAGGTGGTTATGAGCTGCTCAGTGTGAGTCCTGGTGGTCCTCTTGATTGAACGGCATCTACTCTAACTACTGAACCATCTTCCTCTCCAGACCTTAAAGACTTTTTATTACAGCATATTACTATAACTATTCTTCTTTAGTATTAGTTACTATTATTAATCTCTTGCTATGGTAATTTACAAATTAAACTTCATCATATATATATATGAATGAATATATATGTATTTTCAGTATGTAAATTTAACATATATAATTCAGTATTATATAAACACTTTAAACTCCAGTACAGGCTTTTTAATATCTTATACATATTAAGAGGAACGCATAGAGTAAAAATGCAGAAAACTACCAAGATTGTTTGGGAAAGAAAGAAAGAGATATGCACTCCAGTTATCGAGTCAGTATAAAGTTAAGGGAACATCTTCTATATGGTGAGGTGCTACTGCTACCCCAGGAGAGTGAAAGAGCAAAAGGAACAAAACATTAGTAAAATCATGAGTGGGGCAAGAACTTAATGTGACTCTAAATTTGAGGGGGCATGGTGGTACTGGGATATTTAACTTTCTATATAGAAAAATGATTTGTTGTTCACACCATAAAGTAAACTAAATGAAGGTAGCTTTGAAAACTTAATGGGCACAATGTAGGCTGCTTCCGCAGGACAGAATGATATGTGAACAAAACCATAAAGGAAAGTTTCAACTAGCAGATTGTTGTCATAAGTAAAAACAGAAATATTGAATTAACTAAGAAATAGGGCTTAATATGCTCCTCTTTGATCTTTTCCCTGGCTACTCATGGCTTGGGTAATTACTTCCCCAGGAGTAACTTACATCTCACCAACAGAAAGTGTCAGCAAGCAGAGCCTGTCATTCCTATGTTAATAATAAGATTTTGAGTACCATGTCTCACGTACATACACTGCCTTGACTCAGTGAAGCTGGTGTCATGTTGCTATGCCACCAGCTGACCCAAATGTAATGCCCTGAAGTTCAACACAAAAGAATGCCATGTAGGTAAATGAAAAGCTGACTAAATCTTCCGTGGTTTCTTCCCAGGGGCCTGCGTTCTGGGTGACAGCCTGATTGTAGACTTGTGAGGGACACTGAAGCAGAGGGTTTGCTGCACCAGGACCAGCTCTCAACCACAGAAACAGTGAGACAAGAAGCGTGCCGTGCTCTCGACTGCCGTGTTTGTGGTGACTTGCTTCCCGGCAACAGATAGCTGGGGCAGACGTCATGAAGGAGTTGATGTGAGTCAGAGGTGAAGAAGTTACGAGTTGAAGTCAAAGCTTTGTTACCAGGATTACATAAAAATTCCTACAGAAAATGGTGATTTGATTGAAAAAGACCAATGGAAAGATAGGGCAGTTCACAAAACAGAAGCTTGTATTGACAACAGGCATATGAAGAAAACGGCTGTTCTTACCCTTCAAAGCACAGAATTTAGAAATCAGATCGTATTTTATACTGACTACTTGACAGAACTTTAAATGGTTCTATGTGTCAAGTATGGCCTGGGTATATACACATACATACCCAGCTGAGAAAAGCGCAAATAATTACAAGCATTCTGAAAAGCATTTTATAAAAATTAAGGGATGCATGCTTGTGACCCAGCATTTTTTTTTTGAGATATATGCCTTGGAAGATATAAATGAGGGCATTCACTCTTCCAGTAGTTAAAAAGAAGAAGTGCCCCAGACTTCATTCAGCACAAGAAAGGTAGAGCTATCCTTGGACATTACACAGAGTAGAAAGAATGGGTGATGAATTATATACTATTATGTACATAGAGGTAAGAAGCAAAGGAAAATTCATGACAGATGGCATTCTGTCATTTATGTAATAAGTTATGCAAAATAATATTGTCTAAATTATTTAAAATTTGATTTTTTATTTTACTGAAAATAGTTTTTCCATGCAGTATATCCTGATTAGTTTCCCCTTCCTCTGCTCCTCCCACTTCCTCCCCACCTCTCCTCCTATCCTCATTAACCCCTTTTCTGTCTCTCCTAGAAAACAGGCCTCTACGGTAGAATAATAAACTAAAACAAAGTATGATAAGATATAACAAAAGCAAAGATATTGGAATTAGAAGAAAACAAACAGAAGGAAAGGAGGCCAAGAAAAGGCACAAGAAACAGATATAAGCACAGAGATCCATTCATTCTCACACCCAGGAATCCCCAAAACACACAAAACTAATATATTTATATGTATGTATATATACATACACACACACACATATATACACACACACACACACACACACACATAAATTTCTTCACTGAGGCTCTATACGGAAGTTTTATTTTTCACTTGATAGTAGAAGCATTTAAGTCCAGCTAAGTCCAGTTTCTCCTCCTCCCCCACTGTCATTCTTGAACACACCATTAGAGAACAGAAATCAATGGGTGCTCAGAACAGTCCAGACCATTTTGGCCTTGCAGCTCTGTAGGGGTGCCAGCTGTCATACAAGTCACTATCACCTCATTTTGATGCCATTGTAACACCATGCTTGCTGCTGGGTTTCCTCACCATTACACTGACCTCATGGTGGGAGGGCTGCTGTTGTTTAAAGTCCTTATTCAGACACAGCAGTGATGGAGAGACGGTTTGCTCTCTTTGCTCTTTGATGGAAATTCAGACTGCAGTGGAAGGGTTTCCAGGGCAGTCATACCTTGCCTTGATCTACTTCTGCCAAAGGATGTCCTGCAGCGGGTGGGAGGCTCTTCTGGCTGTGGAGTCCCCTGTGCCCAGTCCTGTCAGTTTACACCGCTAACTTCTCTGACTTGAAGGAGAGCTTGTTCTGTTTAAATAATTCAACCCGAATTCTCTGTTCTATTCTAACCCTGGAGATGATTGCTCTCCAAAAGCACATGCTTCCCTCAACTTCTCTGGAACTCTTTCTTGTTCCTGGACCTTGGGGGCCACTACCCATAGTTTAGCCTGAGGAATCTTCAATTTTGTTTAAGTAGGAAAAGTTGAAATTCCTTCTTCCTTGAATAACAGGACTTTTTAAAAAAAATACAAACCACCTTACCTCCTCTTTCTGAGACCAACTTTGATAACCAAGTAATTTCTTTTTTTTCCTGTCTTCCTCTGAACATTACAAATTTTCCTGGATGATAAGCATCTAAAAAATTTGTGTCTCTTTGTGTGTGTTTGTGTAGGAGGGATGTGTGTGTGTGTGGGGGGGGGTGTTGGTTATTAAATTTGGGCAATGGCCTGTTAAGTAGTGTATATTGAGCTAAATTATCAATCTTTTTTTCTTGCTTTAAATGAACAACCATTAAAGATCATTTAAAATACATATTTTAATTTTTAAAAAACAAAAACAAATATAAGTTGGCTGGTACATGGGCTGGCAAGTGATCAGCAAGTAAAGGTGCTTGCCAGGCAGGCCTGGAGATCTGGGTTCAATTCCAAGAACCCAAATGAATGTGAAAGGAGAGAATCATGTATCATGTACCATTTACATACACACACACACACACACACACACACACACACACACACACACACTGAACATAAGAACTGTAGATTGGCCATTGTCCACTGTCTTATGAAGAGCATTTCCCTCTATGGGGTTCCACTTCAGTCATTATCTTCTCTGATCTGTTGGTGTGCTCTGTTATACTCTAATAAACTCTACCTCCTCCACTGAAAAAAACCAACTTTTACCATTCTGGTCATGGTATAGGCAGAAATAGAAGCAAGTGACAGGGTTTTTGTTTTTTTTTTTTTAGACTGAAGGCGTCACATCAGTGGACTGAAAGGTCTTGGTTCGGGTACCTTCTATCCAGAGGTAGTCTCATTGCAGATATGACCCCACACTGACGTGCCTACACCTCAGACCATATCCAGTATTCCCTGAAATATACATAAAATAGAGAGCAACACATCTATGGACACCCAGGAATCATACCCATTTGACAACAATCCACTCCAAATTCCTTCCCTAAGCATCCGCCCTATGTCAAAAACAGAGCCAGCTGTCAAAGGCTAGAAAAAGGAAATGGAGAGAAGGCTGGTCTTGAGCTTCTAATTTTCAGGCAGGAATAGATGTAGGGTAAATGAACTTTTGGCCAGCCTTATCTCACTTGTAATTTTGCACAGATATAAATATATATTGTTGACTGTCAGAGATCAGAGTAGGAAAGTGGATAATTGGTATACAATTTTCAAAGCTAAAGCCTTTCCCAAACTTGGCTGAGATTCTTTAGATAAAGCTTGCCGGTCAGACTTGATCAGACATGGGCCAGTAAATCTGTGGCGATATAAGGAAGATGAGCCAGGGTCCGGCCTTTTCTTTTGCTCTAACTCAGATGACAGTGATTTTTGCCAGCTACAAATGCCCAAAAGGCCATTGGCTAACATACATTTTTTAAAATCAGGAACTATTAAGTTTTTATAGCTTATACTTTGGTAATTTTTAAAATGTTGACAAAAATGCAGAGTTTTTGAGGCAAAACTGGGAAGAAATGATGCTTGTTTCTTTTAATCCTCATTGCTTGATCCTCTTCTAAATTGAGTATTTGAAAATTCTCCAGAACAACAATTAACTGATGAAATTTTTTCTCAACTGATGTGTAGATTCAGGATTAAAAGAATTATTAATTTTTTCTCCTTCATATCCTCTTAGTGACTTTTCCCTGAAGCTTGCTAAGAACAAGGACAATTAGCTAGCATTAGCTTGCTATTTCAGCTAGAATAACTGAAGCACTGGGTGTGTTTATCTCCTCTGAGTCATACTTAGACCCAAGGAAAGAAAGAACAGAGAAGGGAGGGAGGGAAGAAGGAAGGGAAAGGAGGAGTGAGATTTCCATTTAGTGCCCAGAGGTGGGAAGGGACTTAGTTCTGTGATGATATTGGGAAAATTTACTTATCTTCCCCTTCAGGAGAGTGACCCTACAACTACAGAAGGAATTCACCTTCTGTGGTTAGGATGAAGGCCTGAGTCATGGTATATGTGTTCAAACACATATACCAATGCTTTTTGAAATCACAAGGTATAAAGGAATGCAACAGAAGCAGGATAATTTCCCAGTCTTTAAGCAGTTGATTTTTACACACTTGTGGATTTCAACAATGTCATAAGCCAGTCCTCAACAACTAACAGCACACTTGCCAAAAGGGATAAAACACTCAAAACAGCTGAACACAGTCAAGCATGGGCAACTTAATATGGCTGCCTTAAGGATGCTAAGCAATCACATTGAACTACAGTTGCGGCTTAGAACACGTGTTCAAGTATGTCACATGAAACTCTAAAAATTACTGTGTGTATCTCCAGGAAGAAAACAAAGCTAAACATTGACTCTATAAAAAATTGTTCCTGTCTGTTTATTCTGACAAAGAATGGGAACGTTGGCGATGTAGTCAATCCTAACAATAATCTTGGGTCACAAAGTAAAAAAAACAAAAAACAAAAAACAAAAAACAGGCTTTCTTTAGCGCACGTAGTTTCAAACAATACATTTCAGTCATTTGAACAGGACTCCTAATCTACTGTTGTGAGACAACGGTCATGAACTTTGTTGACTTCAAACCCTCATGGACCTGAAATTCTAGTGGGAAAATCAGGCATGAGCTTGTCTCTCTTTTTTGTTACCTGGAAATACCTGCTTCATCTGTGAGCTACTGCACAGAAAATAAGTAATGGAGGTTTTCAAATACATTTGGTAGAAGTAATTCCACTCAAACAATCATTTATAGTTTTAAATTAATTTTATTTCGCTCATTTTGATTTCATGGATTTATATGTGGATTCTATTACCAATTTGTTGAAAATAGAGTAAATAAAATTAAAGTACTTATTAACGACCTCTAACTCTTTTGATACTGTGCATATGCTTTTGTATTGTTTCTTTAAATTCCCTTGTTATGTGCATGTATGCATAGGGCAAACGTTTGTGGATATATTCTTATATTTACTAAAATGTAGATCAAACATTTTTTTATATTTTGATCACGTTCATTTTTCTGTTTAGGACAGAGTCTCCCTATTGAACCCTGGCTGACCTAGAACTCACTACACAGACCAGACTGGCCTTGCAAGATAAGAATGTTTATGCCTGATTTTCTCACTGCTCACATTTAACGTCCTTGATGCTATACAGTCAAACAAAGACCATGATCATGGTCTTGGTCATGTGCTGCCTCCCGAGTGCTGGAACTAAAGATGTGTGTCATCATGCCAAATCTCCACATTTCCCACTATCCAAAAACTTACTATCAGTGGAATCTAAAGGAAGATCAGACAGGTGTGTGTGTGTGTGTGCATATAAGAGAAATTTTAAATATATGGTTGCTTCCTGTGGTTGTATCACTGCACTTACTTACTGGTCACTTAGCAAACCCTCAGCAGTCTTTCATGCAGGACACTAAGAACCACCAGTTTCTTTTTAGCAGCTGGGTATGTATTCCATTGAGGAGATTAAACAAATTTTGGTTACCTGTTCTCCTTTGTGCCTCCTTACATCTGTCTGATTTTTCTAGCATAATCCAAAGTAGAACTGTTCACCAAAAGGGGATTCATATTTTATTTTTTACAGGAATTCTGCCAAACTCTTTCAAAATGGTTGTGCCAAATTATTTCCACCAGTCATGCAGGAAAGTGAATGCATTCTCAACTCTTGCCAACATCAAAGTTTAATAAGTTGTTTATTTCTTGCCAAAGTGTCCAAAATTTCAGTTCTCTGGGTAACAAGTGCAGTTGAATGTAGTTCCCATGTAGCTATGAGCCAGATGAATTTTCTACCTTAGATTTGTATCTATGAAATTCAAATTTAAAAATAAAATTATGAAAAAGCATGTCAGATAGTTTTAACTTGACCAATCTTTAAGCAATATTTTGTGAAAATATTTTCTTCTTTTGTTGATAAAGTTTTTATGCATCTCAAATATCTATATAAATTACAAGTGGTTTTCTCCATTTTATGACTTGTTTTTTTAACTTTGATAAAGGTAAAGTTTATAAAACTTCAGTATATATGATTAAAAGGATCTTTTCCTTAGAGCATTCTCAGACTTATTACAAGGTCACAAACATGCTCTCTTTCTGATAATCTTTTATTCATATATGTGGATAGATGGGAAACTGGGGTTGAATTTTTTTCAGATGAACAATCTGTTTCTTCAGTGTCATTTACCAAATGCTTCCTTTTGCCAATGATAGCAGATACCACCTCATTTATTCATGATGATTTCCATGGTACACCTGCAACCTTGATTCCCTAATTTGTTTCATGTCATGAAAAAGAAAGTGTAACACTTATTAGTCAGTGATAGGGGTTGGTAATGGTTGCTTTTCTTTTCACGCTGGACACTGTTTGGATGGCCAGGAACCAGAAAATAGATAGTTCAAAGACCTAAGGAAGAAAAAAATAAAATAATTCTCAGGATATTCTGCTATACTCATAAATCGGTGCCTATCCCAGTAGCCATCAAAGAGGCTTCCTTGGGCACCTGATGGGAGCTGATGAAGAGACCCACCATAAAATATTTGGCTCAGCCCAAATTGAGGATCTTCATTGGATACCTCCCCTTAGAGCTTAGCGAACCCTGTAGAAGAGTAGGAGAAAGGATTGTAGGAACCAGGGGAGTTGAGAGCACCAGGAGAACATGGTCCACAGAATAAACTAAGCAGGACTTAGGCAGGCTCACAGAGAATTGAATAGCAATCACAGAGCTTGCATGGGCCTGCACTAGGTCCTCTGCACTTATATCATAGTTGTTAGCTTGGTGTTTATTGTGGGATTGCTAACAGTGGATTTAGAAGTGTCCCTGATTCTTTCTTTTGGTCTTGGGACCCCTTTCCTCCTACTGGATTGCCTCATCCAGCCTCGTTATGAGGGCTTGCGCTGTGTTCAGTTCATGTCTCTGGGAAGCCTGTTTCTTTCTAAAGAGGATGAGTGGATCTGAGAAGAGGGGAGGTGATGTGGGATGTCCTTCTGTATATATATATATATATATATATATATATATATATATATATATATATATTTCTTTTATTGGCTAATGAATAAAACTCTTTTGGCCAATGGCTTTGCAGATTATAGCCAAGCTGGAAGAGATATATAGAGAGAGTAGGCAGAGTCAGGGAGACTCTATGTAGCTGCCAAAGGATAAAGATGCTTGAATGCTGAAACCTTATGGGTAGGCCACAGACTTGTGGCAATATACATACAGATCAATAGAAATGGGTTAATGTAAGATGTAAGAGTTAATTAATAAGAAGCCTGAGCTAATAGACCAGTGTTGCAACTAATATAGTTCCTATGTGATTATTTGGGTTTTGGTGGCCAGGAATAAATGATCAGTCTCTGATTACAGGAAGGTGTGTTAGGGCAGGGATTGTTAAAGTGGAAGAATGGGAAACAATGATTTGATATATTGTATGAGAGAAGAATAAAACAAAATAAAGAGAGACAAAACATTAAGTTGGTAGGGAGGTATTGTGAGGCTGTCTAGGAGGAGTGTACATGTATGAAGTTATCAAAGAATAAATAAAGTCATATTTTATAACAATTTGAAATAAATAACTGTGCCCCAATCAAAAAAGTATACAACTTTTAAATATCAAGGATTTATTTTATTTAAAAAAAACTATCTCTTTTCATTTTACATACCAGCCCCAGTTCCCACTCCCTCCCCTCCTCCCATTCTCTCTACCTACCCCACACCTTACCCCCAATCCACTCCTCAGAGAGGGCAAGGCATATTTCTCTGAGGAAGGACCAAGTCTCTCCACACTATATCCAGGCTGAGCAAGGTATCCATCCAAAGAGAATGGGTTCCAAAAAGCCAGTACAAGCAGTAGGGATAAATCTTGGTGCCACTGCCAGTGGCCTGCAGTCTGCCCCAACCATACAACTGTTACCCACATTCAGGGGGTCTGGTTTGTTTGCATGCTGGGTCCTTCTTTTTGTGGTTGGAGTTAGTGAGCTCCCATTAGGTCAGGTAAGCTGTTTCAGTGGGTGTCCCCATCATGCTCTTGACCTCTTTACTTGTATTCTCACTTCTCCCACTCTTTGACTGGACTGTGAGATCTCAGCCCAGTGTTCCACTGTAGTTCTCTGCCTCTGCATCCATCAGTTGCCGGGTGAAGGTTCTATGGTGACATTTAAGATAGTCATCAATCTGACTACAGAATGAGGCAAGTTCAGGCACCCTCTCCACTACTGAAGGATTTCTTTCTTTTTTCTTTTTACAGATTTTTATTTTTAAGCACATGCATGAGTGCAGGTGTCCATGGAGGCCAGTGAGAACTGGAGTTAGAGGGAGTTATGAGTTCTCCAACGTGGGTTCTGGGAATTGAATCCACATCTTCTGTAAGAGCAGTACCACCATTAGTCACTGAGTCAGCTCTCCATCCCTGAAATAGCATGTATTTAACTCTTAATAGCAACAGTATGCTCCTTGTTCACTACCAATGTCTGTCTTTGAGTGTCTTTTCTGTGTTACTTTCATAGACCCTGTCAGAGAGCAGCAAACAAAATAAGCCAGGACTGCCATCATGGCTCTTATGGTCTTGCATGGGATGAGAGCAGAGATCACCAACTACACAGCCAATGGCTGAAACACAGCTCATCAATAAAATGATAAATTTAAACATTTCTCCTATCCTCTTATGGAGTGCTCAGAAACACTGGTCCATTTTAGCTCTACCAAGTCCATGTAGAGTATTTTGGTTTGCATTTATCTTGTTTTTACTGATTTATTTCCAAACTTCTCATTTGAGATAATCAACATGTATATTGATTACCTGTGTCATTATTAGTTACTTGTTAGTCATTATTAGTCATTTATGCTAAAACACATGACCAAAGAAATTTAAGGAGGGTGGGACTTATTTTAGCTCACAGTCGGAGAGTGCAGACATAGCAGGAAAGTCAGGGTAACAAGAACTGGAGGCAGTGGTCACATCACGTCTGCAGTCAGGAAGCAAAGGTGAGGAATACACATGACCAGTTATATTTGTCCTTATAATATAATCTAGGATTCCAGTCTATGGGATAGTACTATCCATATTCAGGGTATGTTTTCCCATATCAATTAACCTAGGCTAACTAATCTACATAATCCACACAGGTATGCCCAGAGGTTAAGTTGACAATCAATGCTTACCATCACACCATGTAAAACTTAAAAGTTATGCAGGAAGTACATGGTTCATTTGCTTAGCTAAAAGATTTAAAATCCATCTGGGGAAATGAAATATACAATCACAAAAATATGGTATAAGCAGACAAAGATTTCTTCCTTTGTTCCTTCCTTCCTTCCTTCCCTCCCTCCCTCCTTCCCTTCTTCCCTCCCTCCCTCCCTCCCTCCCTCCCTCCCTCCCTCCCTTCCTCTCTCCTTCCCTCCCTCTCTCCCCTCCCCCTTCTTCCTTCCTTCCTTCCTTCCTTCCTTCCTTCCTTCTCTCTCTCTCTCTCTCTCTCTCTCTCTCTCTCTCTCTCTCTCTCTCTTTCTTTCTTTCTTTTTTTTTTTCTTTCTTTCTTGTTTTTTGGTTTTCCGAGATGAAGTTTCTCTATATAACAGTTCTGGCTGTCTTAGAACTCACTTTGTAGACCAGGTTGCCTCAAACTTAGAGATCTGTCTGCCTCTGTGATGTAGGTGTGTCTTCTATCTATCTGATGATTTCATTGGATAATTAATAAAGAAACTGCCTGGCCCATCTGATAGACCGGCCCTTAGGTGGGTGGAGTAGATAGAACAGGAAGAAGGAAGTGAGGTAGATGGCTCAGTCAGATGCCACGCCTCTCCTAAGTTAGTCAGACTGCCGTGCCGCTCCTCAGAGAGATGCCAGATGCGATGAAGCCAGCCACCAGGTCAGATGTGCTGAATCTTTCCCGGTAAGACACCATTCGTGGTGTTACAAAGATTATTAGATATGGGTTAGTTAAGATGTGAGTAAGAGGCTGGAAATAATGGGCCAGGCAGTATTTAAAAGAATACAATTTGTGTGTTGTTATTTCAGGGCATAAGCTAGCAGGTGGCCGGGAGCCGGGCAGGATGAAAAGCAGGCCTGCCCGCAGCCCCTCACTACACCTCTGCCTCCCCAGTGCTGGGATTAAAGGCATGCACCACCACTGCCCAACCAGCATTGACCTTTAAGCAAATGGGATAATCCACTAAAACTGAGTTGAGGTTCCTTGTGATGTAGGAAGCTTCAGCTAGATTTGAAATGTAGCCATGGAGCTCTGAGTAAGTAGACATGAAAGGATGCCATCAGGGGAGATTCTCATTTCCTTATGATGTTTGTTTTTGACTGAAACCAGAGAACTGTCTGGAAAAGCAATGTAGACTAAACTTTGAGAGGCTTTAAATAATTGAGATGTTTCATTTCATGCCATGTATATTAAGGGAAATCAAGAGAAAACTCACAGCAGGGGAGAACACACGTGATCAATGTTTGGTTTCAATCAATCCTTTTCCCTGGAACCTGGAAAACAGGACTTTCTTGTACAAAAGTCGGTCTTCTTGACCTCGATCCTGTTTTTGCAGTTTTCTCATCTCCCCAGGGTGGTCAGGGTCTTTGAGTTGACTTTGTCTCTGTGGCAGTTGCTTTTTGATATTTAGCATATTGCAATGGTGGAGTGAAGCTCAATAATAGACCAGTCACCTAGATACTGCCCAATTGCTATATCTTCTCAACCAGCCCCCAGGGGGAACAGTTGAGTTGCCTCTACATTTGTGGAACAAATCTAAAGACGATCCATGTCCTCTGAGTCATCATAGCAGAGCGCTACTCTGAAATACATTTGTACTGTGAAGGAGTTAGGAAATAGAAAGCCCCTTCCTCAGAAGAATGTGAGAATTCGGTTTTCCAGGGTATTTTGAGAGGAGTCGTGCTTTTGCCTGTGGCAGTGGGGTGGGAGTAGTCTTTTAAATAGCTCTTAATGATCCCCCCCCACTGGCTTTTTATTTGTTTGTAAAATCATCTTTTCTTAAGGATGCATTTCAAGTCACGTCAAAGGAGAGAGTGTGGCCAAACTGATGGTCTGTAGTTTCCAAAGACTGACTTCTGTTTGCCAAATTCTCCCAACTTCTTGTGTTGATCAGAATTAATGTGAGCCAGCTGTCATATTGTAAACTGCACTACAGGAGCCTAAATGAAAAGAAACCTAAGTTCTCAGTCCACCAGCCAATGAAAAAGTAAGCCCGTTTACATCAATGTCCATGAATTCTTTGCCATTGGAGCCATTTGCTAACCTTGACACTATTGATTGTAGACCTGTGGAAAACTTGTCTGATAGGAGACACAGATGAGCACACCCAAATGCACAACCCACAGAATCTATTAGGTAATAATAATTCATTATTTTCAGCCAATATATTTTGGGTGATTTTTTTGTTTAAAATATATACCTAACATAGGCCATTCCATACTGAAAAATGCTATGGGCATTGAAGAACTCAAGATAAAACAGACTTTTAAACCAGCTACATTCATATCCTACATTCATACATGGAGAGTCCCTCATGATACCCTTTGTAATGACTGTCAAGCCACATTTGAATCTCCATCTTCTGAGAATAGTTACATAGTTACTTTTCATCTGGCTTTGGGATTTTTTCCCACTAGTAGTCCCTGTTAGTGTATTGTTTTAGTGTTTCAGTATCTGACTCTCATTAAGGTTGGTTTCTCAGCCAGGATAAGGAGAATTATATTAGAAATGATATGTTATGTCAGAGAAGATCATCTTTGCCGGCCTAACGACTCTGTCCATGCTCAGATTTCCTACGGTAAATGTTTCCTCATAAAATAGAAATGAAAAATGTCATCATGATTGTGCTCAGAGATCATGATGAAGAAGGAAGAATTGACTGTGGTAATAAATACCCACAAGAATTATTTGAAAAAGACAAAACACATCTGAGGAGCTCCAGGGGCTCATCAGCATTTGACTTCTTAAGGAAGGACCCTTTCAAGGTGGTAATCCAGCTCATGCGATTGGTACAGGGATTGTTCTCTGTCCGTTACATGCATGTGGCAGCTGTAGCGTATCATAGAATCCACTGCATCCCAAGCACATTATCAACATTTGAGGTCCTACACCAAAATGTGATGAAGCAATCTATTGAACAGCAGCTGGGAAAGACTGGACACTCTAAAGATAATTGAACTGGCAAGAACAATTGAAAAATTACAATGTTCCTGCATGACTTCAGCATAGCTGAGGCTCTTGATAGCTGACTCTTACTCCCATTGGGGCTCATCCCTACATGCTGATGGTGCTTATCGCAAACCCCTGATGCTCTCTTCCTATATTATATTATACTCAGGGAAATAATATGAAATTCTGGAGGGAAATATTGGATTGGAAACCATCTTTCTCATAGCTCTGTTGGCAAATTTTAAGACATACTCCACATTGGCTCCAAGAGCGCCTGTGTCACAAACTGCAGCCTTCCAAAGTGGTAAACTTCTTGATGAATATTAGCTGACCTATCCTGCTTGCTTCTCTTGTCCACTCCCATTATTTTCTCACAATTGTCAGTGTCTTTGAGATGACACAGTAATATATTTGGACTCAAATCCACAGCTCAGATTTTCCCGCAGACAACTTGTTTGGCAGTTTATTTAAGTCAGTTAGTGTTTTAGTCCATTCACGTCCAGCATTTTCATTATCATCTTTCTTCGGTTTTCTAGTTTCTTAAGGTGACAGACACAAGGCTGATGTGGGATTCCCCTCTGCATGCTGTGAATACCATTGGTTAATAAAGAAACTGTCTTGGGCCTGTGCAGGGAATAGAGGTAGGCAGGAAAATCTAAACTGAATGCTGGGAGAAAGAAGGAGTTAGGAAAAAAAAACATGCAGCCCCTCCCTCCCCGAGATAGATGCCAAAACTTTCCCCTGGTAAGTCACAGCCTCATGGTAATACACAGATTAATAGAAATTGGTTAAATTCATATATAAAAGTTAGCCAATAGGAAGCTAGAGCTAATGGGTTAAGCAGTGATTTAATTAATATAGTTTCTGTGTGGTTATTTCGGGGCTGAACTGCTGAGCAGCTGGGAACCAACAAGCAGCCTCCTCCAACACAAGGCATCTCTGATGGTGAAATATTACTGCTAATTACAGAGGACAGTGATGTAAACATTTTGAAATGTTTTATTTTAATTTGTATTTAATTAAAATATTTTATAATGTCTTTTGACCTTACTCATTTGCTTTTCTGATGCTGGTGTTTGAATCCAAGGCTGAGTATACTCTAGGCAAGTTCTCTGCTGCTGATATATATATGTGTGTGTGTGTGTGTGTGTGTGTGTGTGTGTGTGTGTGTGCGCATGAATGTAGTGTGGCATTGTAGAACTCAAGATAAAACAGATTTTTAAACTAGCTACATTCATACCCTACATTCATACATGGAGAGTCCCTCATGATACCCTTTGTAATGACTGTCAAACCACATTTGAATCTCCATCTTCTGAGAAGATGTCCACGTGTTTTAATATATATAGCCCTGGACTAATGCCTATACTACAAAGATATGGAAACATTCTTGTGTCTAGAAATTTCAGAGATTTCCATTCCTGGGTCCTCAGTGTCTTAAAAATTATGGTACATATATTTTGTTCAGTCATTTATGTTTCCGGTGATAAGGCAAATTTGATCTTTATTATTTCATCATTGCTAGAATCAGAAGTGTCCAAATCAGACATGCCATATAACACCTCATTACACTTTGAAGAGCAAACTGAAACATACGAGTATCTCATACCGTGAAGTGCTGAAGTCGGGGTTTAAAACTCAGATTTTAAAATTTCAAAACTCAGATATTCCAATTCATCCTTGAGCACTAGTCTATACAGTTTTTAAAAGTTGTCACTTGAAAGTATTACTTATGTTTAAATTATTAACTAATGAAACAGTACTAAAAATAAAAAGGGGTATGCGACCAAAAAAATATTTTTAAGGTAAAATTATACATACGCAGGCAGGGAACTGTATGTCGAGCACACGGAGTAATGAGAGTCCAGGGCTGTGAAGTAAAATGTGCTAAAATGTCTGAGAACACGAATGTCCTAAACCTACTCTGAGTCCCCCACGTTACGGCTTAAATTCATTTCTATCTTGTTCAGCCTTAGCTATTTGAATCCTCTGTAATGTCTGCGCTTGAAGACTGCGGTTCTTTCTCGTCAGTAGTTTATTATGTCAAGGCTGATGAACAGAAACGCGTCAGCTCTCTCTGTTGGAACAGTGTGAATAGCAAGCTTGGGCGATTCTGTGAAGCACGTAAGAAGACAAGGGGAGGGAAACATTGCCTAGCTTCCACTGCCATATTCGGCTTCAGGCGTTCTCTTCTGAAAACGAAGCAGCATGCCATTTTAGGTCTGACAAAGACGCTCAAAGTCTAAGTATTAGACCGCATGTGTCCATATGCTCCCACTGGCAACCCACCTTGACAGTTCACAGTCCCTTCCCAACGACGATGCTGTCTAATTAACACCATTTCCTGTTGACTCCAGTAGCTGCCAAGCACTCTTCTTAGGGCAGCTGAGAAAGCGGGGCTTTATTGTAAGCCTCAAGTAATAAAAAACTACTGGAAGTTTCTCTTTTTCTTCTCCCTTTATGTCTCTAGACGTTAAATTAATTTGTGCAAAACTAATGGCATAATACAGAGTAGGCGCCTAATGACTGACATTTTAGGCTTCTATGAATCAAACCTTGGGAGGCTATAAATGCCACAGAGAGACAGGGAATGAAAGGGAAGGAGAAGAGGAAATAGAAACATGGTAGCACAGCAATGACCTAAACTGCACCCACCTAGAAACAGAAATCCAGGCCTGTAGGTAAAATAATACACAATACAAATGATTGGGGGTGGGGGTTGTTTGCTTGTTTTTGTTTTGGCTTGATTGAATTCAAGCCAGTGAAAGATCAAGCACGGTCTGGTGAGAAGCTCATTGAGACTTTCCCCTTTCTGAGGGTTGCTGGCACTTGCTGGCGCTGAGGGAGAGTCAATTTTCTTTGGGGTGTGGCTGTTGGTAGTTTACCCAGGCTCTAGCAGACAACCACACATCTATGTGCATATGATCAGCACTTATAGGATCCAGAGTCCAATAATAGTAATAATAATAATAATGATAATAATAACATTGAGAGGGAGACAAACTGATTAGGGAGTTGAGGGAAGTTGGGCAGGACAGATAAGGTAACAAAACATTGTATGCGTGTATGAAATTTGAAACAAATAAATTAAAAATATTTTAAAAATAAAATAAAATGACAAAAATGAATAAGGTCAATGTAGCCAAAGGCCTTCAAACTGATGAAATACCCTATAATTCAGTGGTTCTCAGTCTGTCTAATGCTGCAAGCGTTTAACACAGGGTTGTGCTGACAACAAGCATAAAACTATTTTCACTGCTATTTCCTAATTGAAATTTTGTTACGGCTTTGAATCATAATATAAATATCAGTGTTTCCCGATGATCTTAAGCAGTCCCTTTGCAAGGGTCATTTGGCCCCTAAAGGGGTCGCAACCCAAAGATTGAGAACCACTACTGTAAGTCGACAAATAGAATTGGACATCATGTCAAGCGATGCTTGTCTTTATTCTCAAGGGATATTTTTTAGGCTACTATAATAGGAATTAAAATGCAAAACTGCTTGGAAAATGACTGGAGAGAGAAAGAGAGGGTGGCTTTATTTTAAAGGTGTTCAGGATGCGTGGAGAATACTTGCTTCTTCACTGTTGCTGTAATCGTTCCCAATTTTGCTGATTCCAATAGCTGCGATGTCTATTATAATTTGCTTCTAAGTGTTCCAAATTAAAACAGTATATTCTGTCTGTTCAAAACCACTAAAAATGTAATGGTAGCATAAAATGTTACAAATATTTACTATAATAGCCATATACACCATCAGAAAAATTTAAAGAGTAAATATAAATGTCATATTACTTCCCCCTTTAAAGCCCCCTTTAAATACCTCACATAATCACCTCTATGAAAAAAACTTCAACTGGCATTTTCTCTTGTCTTTTGCAATTGATTAACAGTTTTGTTTCCAGGCCTCCTACACTGAGTCACTTACACCTGTTCTCTAGGGTTCTGCACGCACATTTCCAGACAATAGAAACATGAACCTTCAGGTGAGAAGTATTACCTGCAACTCCCAGGGGATACTAGTCCTTGGGTATTTTAAATATTTCATCATAGGCCATAGAAACATGCATTTTAGAGAGAACTGAGTATCCACTTCTGTAGGATTTTTCTGCTGTTGTAAAAATTATTCTGGGGAAATTACTTTTTTCCCCCTCCTTATCATTTAATAGCTGGCTTTGAAGTGCATCCACCCTCCAGAGAGATAGGCTCTCTCCCAAATCATATTGCCACTAAGAACCTTTTCATCAAACTCATACTAATCTTTTCTCCAGACCCAGGTTTGTATTTTTTTAAAAATAATGTATGCATGTATGTATGTAGCTCTGAATTGAAACATAAATGATATCCAAGTCTGAGTGACTCAGCAAATAAACGATGCGTGGAAATTGCAGCCCTATTTTCTCTTGAATTGTCTCACAAAATTGGTTAATGAGATAAAGATGACAATTATCATTTCCCAATTATCATTTCTCAAACTCAACATTCAGTAACTGAGTGTCAAGAGGAACTCCACAAATCCTTCAAGGGTCAGTAATTAAACAGCGGGAAGGGAGCTTAAATGACCTCACCTTCTCTTTTTAAAATGAATTTCAACATTCTCTTACTGTTATTCTTTCCATTTCTAAATATAAGGGCATGGTCATTGCTCTTCCTTTGCTCCAACAGGCAAGGAAAACAAAGGAAATATTTTAGAAACCCGAGGGCTGGAAAGAACCTCATCTTTATTGAGCTGGGAAGAAGTACACCAACCTGCAAACATGGCACTGAGGGACAAGAGAGAGCTGGACTAAATGTAAACACTTGTGCTCCAAGCATTAGGCAAACTGCACAGTCCCTGTTTCTATTTTATAAAATGGGAGTAATGAACATTATATTATAGAACTAGAATGAGGATCAAATAGATAGCATATATACAAAAACTGGTATTAATACTGTCTTAGAGTTTCTATTGCTATGAAGAGACACCATGACTATGGCAATTTTTATAAAGGAAAACATTTAATTGTAGGTGGCTTACAGTTCCAGAGGTTTTAGTTCATTACCATCATGGCAGGACATGGTGGTGTGCAGGCAGACATGGAGCTGAAGAAGAAGCTGGGAGCTCTATATCATGATCTGCAGGCAGCAGGAGAGAATGATATCACTTGGCTTATCTGGAGCATAGGAGACCTCAAAGCCTGCCTCTATAGTGACAGACTTCCTCCAACAAGGCCACACCTGCTAATAGTGCCACTCCCTAGAGTCAAGCATTCAGACATATGAGTCTATCGGGCCATTCCTATTCAAACCACCACAAATACCAATACCTTCTTTGCTCATGACAAATGCTGTACATTGAGTTTGAATTTTATGAACCCATGAAAGCAATATTTACCTGCCCAGGTTTGTGACATGTGGACCAGTTTACAAATAAAAGTAAAATTGTCTTTTCTTGGGATATTTTTCCAAGGAAATTTTATCAATCATCTTGACATTCTTCAATCCACTGAAGCCCCAGAGGGAATGACCTGGCATGGGACAGCTAGAAGAATTAGAATAGTTGGTTTATCTAAGCTTAGCTCATTCTTCAACTTGTTAGTCTACTGTGGTAAATGCTGGCTGAATGTTAAACCTTCACCTTATCTGTAAGTCTATTATATAACAATTTATAGGCTACATCCTCATTAACAACAACAAGCTACAATATAATTATTAAAATATACTTATTTTTAAATAATACCCATGTGCTTCTATACTAAAGCGCGCTATATAATTCTAAATATACACCAAAGATAAATGAAAATAGAAGTTCTATTTTCTTAACATGTTACATTAGGTCATCTTTCCCATTTCTTGAACATTGTATGCTTTTCCTGCAGACACTTGTGTGGTAGTGAGTGATGGGATGGGGAGAACCATTTCTTAGAGGTTGGTTATAAATATCGTACAGCTATAAATTGGCTATATTTGTCCTGTGGTAGAATTTTCTCATTTTATAGGCAGCCAAGCCAACCTTCTTTATTTTACCAGAATTGGAAGAATGTGGGCTATCTGTGAAGTCCCAACAAATGCTTTTGCTAGCTTTCTGACTTTGTAGTCAAATATTACAATATGTCCTTTGAGTTTACAAAACTGATTGGAATCCCTGCAGACAGTCAGGTGTAATTTTTCATGCTTTCTTTAAGATTTTCACAACTTGCTGGAGATGGTTTGCACTCCCACATCTTCCTCTGTCTTCACTTATTTTGCTCTTGTGAAATTCTCTATATACTTCTTGCTGTCTCTCAGAGGCTTTCTCTTCTTTCCTGCCTACCCATCAGAGAAACAGGAGACATCAGTACTGATCATTCTAATAGGTGGAGAAGGAGTTTTCTACTATAGCACAGAACAGCAGATAAATATTGTTTATCCTATGATCCCTGTTCATAAAGATTTCCCAAGTCCTTCTTTGTCTCAGTGCGCAGCTGTGCTGTAGACATTCTTGATCTTAGGGGATGGTACTTTGTTAATCTCTTTTATGGTTATCCATCTAACTCTTACTCACTGTGGTAAACAGTTTTTCCAATGACTCTGGTCAGACAACTCAAAGAAAACAGAGACAAAGGAAATAAGAAAGGCAATCCAATACATTACAGTAGAATCTGAAAAAAACATATTGTGAGACAGATTCTCACTATGTAGCTCTGGCTAGCAAATAACTCACTTTGTAAAGCAGACTGGCCTCAAACTCACAGGGATCTGCCTGCCTCTGCTTCTCTAATGCTGAGGTTAAAGGACATGTGCCAGTCAGAATTTTTAGAAAAACCCAAGCTGAAACAATGCTGTACATGAAAAACTCAATAAGACAATTAAAAATTCTGGAAGACATCATCAACAGAATGGGTCCCACTGAACACAAAGAGTCATGGATAAGGTGAGGTAGACAAGTTGTACCACTCTGTGCAGGCCAGTAAGAAGTAGCCTCTGCTACAGATGAATATCTATGTAAACATAATCCACCATATAAAGAAACTGAAAAAAAATCACATGATCACCTCATTAGATGCAGGAAAAGCTTTTGACAAAATACACCATCCCTTCATGAAAAAGGTCTTAGAGAGAGCAGGGATACAAGGAACATACCTAAACATAATAAAGGAATATACAGCAAGCCAACAGCCAACATCAAACTAAATGGAGAGAAACTCCCAACGATTCCACTGCAATCAGGAACAAGACAAGGTTGTCCACTCTTTCCATATCTATTCAATATAGTTCTTGAGGTCTTAGCTAAAGCAATAAGACACCAAAAGGAGATGAAGGGGATACAAATAGGAAAAGAAGAAGTCAAACTCTCATTGTTTGCTGATGATATGATAGTTTACAAAAGCAATCCCAAAAATTCTACCAAGGAACTTCTATAACTCATAAACACTTTCAGTAATGTAGCAGGATACAAGATTAACTCAAAAAAATCAGTAGCCCTCCTGTACACCAATGATAAAAGGGCTGGGAAAGAAATCAGAGAAATAACACCCTTCATAATAGCCACAAATAGCATAAAATATCTTGGAGTAACTCTAACAAAACAGGTGGAAGATTTGCATGACAGGAACTTTAAATCATTGAAGAAAGAAATTGAAGAAGATACCAGAAAGTGGAAAGATCTCCCATGCTCTTGGGTAGGTAGCATTAACATAGTAAAAATGGTAATCTTACCAAAAGCAATCTACAGATTCAATACAATGTCCATCAAAATCCCAGCAAAATTATTCACTGACCTCGAAAGAACAATATTCAACTTCATATGAAAAAGCAAAACACCCAGGATAGCCAAAACAATCCAGTACAATAAAAGAACTTCTGGAGGCATCACAATCCCCGACTTCAAACTCTACTACAGAGCTACAGTTCTGAAGACAGCATGGTATTGGCATAAAAACAGACAGGAGGACCAGTGGAACTAAATCAAAGACCCAGATATTAATTCACACACCTACGAACACCTGATTTTCGATACAGAAACAAAAATATGAAATGAAAAAAGAAAGTATATTCAACAAATGGTGCTGGCATAACTGGATATCAACATGTAGAAGAATAAAATAGATCCATATCTATCACCATGCACAAAACTCAAGTCCAAATGGATCAAAGACCTCAACATAAAGCCAGCCACACTAAACCTCATAGAAGAGAAAGTGGGAAGTACACTTGAACACATTGGCACAGGAGACCACTTCCTAAATACAACCCCAGCAGCACAGACACTGAGAGAAACCAATGATAAATGGGACCTCCTGAAACTGAAAAGCTTCTGTAAAGCAAAGGACACAGTCAACAAGACAAAATGACAGCCTACAGAATGGGAAAAGATCTTCACCAACCCCACATCAGACAGAGATCTGATCTCCAAAATATACAAAGAAGTCAAGAAATTGGTCATCAAAAGAACACATAATCCAATTTAAAAAATGGAGTACAGACCTAAACAGAGAACTCTCAGCAGAGGAATCTAAAATGGCTGAAAGACACTTAAGGAAATGTTCAACATCTTTAGTCATCAGAGAAATGCAAATCAAAACAACTCCATCTTACACTTGTAAGAATGGCCAAGATCAAAAACACTGATGACAACTTACGCCAGAGAGGTTGTAGGGAAAAGGGAACACTTCTGCATTGCTGGTGTGAATACAAGCTGGTACAGCCCCTTTGGATGTTAGTGTGGTGATATCTCAGAAAATTAGGAAACAACCTTTCTCAAGATCCAGTAATAGCACCTTTGGGTATATATCCAAAGGATACTCAATTGTGCCACAAGGACCCATGATCAACTATATTCATAGCAGCATTGTTTGTCATAACCAGAACCTGGATACAACCTAAATGCCCCTCGACTGAAGAATGGATAAGGGAAATGTGGTACATTTACACAATGGAGTACTATACAGCAGAAAAAAATAATGACATCCTGAATTTTGCAGGCAAATGGATGGAGCTAGAAAACATCATTTGGTGTGTGGTAACTCAGACCCAGAAAGACAATTATCATGTGTACTTACTCATAAGTGGTTTTTAAACATAAGCAAGGAAAGCAGCCTACAAATCACAATCCCAGAGAAGTTAGACAATAATGAGGACACTAAGAGAGACATACGTAGATCTAATCTATATGGGAAGTAGAAAAAGACAAGATCTCTGGAGTAAATGGGAGCATGGGGACCTTGTGGGAAGGTTGAAGAGGAGGGGAGAGGTAGGGAGGGGAGCAGAGAAAAATGTAGAGCTCAATAAAAATACAAAATAAAAAAGAAGTCCCTACTGACTCCACCAGAAAAAACACATAGGCAAGCAATAGGAAACAAAATTCAAGCAAGCAAACAATAACAACAAAAAAGAATAGCTGCCCTGTATACAAATGAAAAGCATATAGAGAAATAAATTAGAAAAATAACAACATTCCTGAGAGCTTAGAAGTAAATCTTGGAATAAATCCAACCAAGTAGGTGAAAGACTTATACAATGAAACTTTAAGACACGGAAAAAAGAAACTGAAGAAAACTCAAAAAGGAAATGCTTCCATACTAAAGGATATTCAGACTTATTGTGAAAATGGCCATTCTGCCAAAAGCAATCTACAGATTCAAAATAGTCTCTTCCAAAATTCCAATACAATTCCTTAAATAAATTTTAAAAATGGTAATCTTATATTTCATTTGGAAACACAAAAGACCCATGACAAACAAAAATAATCCTAAACAGTGAAACACTACTGGAAAAAAATCACCATTCAAGATTTCAATTTATACTATTGCACTATAGTAATAAAATCCACATGGTACTGCTATAAAATAGATTCAATGATCAATTGAATAGAATTGAGGACCCACAGATAAGCCCGCGTTCATACAGCTACCTGAGTTTTGACACCATTATTAAAAATAAACACCATACTTGGAAAAAAGAAAGCATCTTCAACAAATAATGTTGTTCATATTGGACAGCTAAATGCACAAGAGTGAAAGTGGATCCTGGTCTCTTAGTATATACAAAATGAAACTCTAAATGGATCAGGCACATCAACATAAGACTCATACCAAACTCTGATAGAAAAGGAAGTAGATATCTTGAACTTACAGGCACAGGAAAGGGTCAGGAATTAAGACCAACAATAAATTCACAGGCATCATGATACCAAAAAAGCTTCTATATAGCAAAGAACGTCATCATCTGGGTAAATTGACTGCCCATAGAATGAGACAAAAAACAAAAAAACCAAAACCTTTATCAGTTATACATCTGACAAAGAATTAGCATCCAGAGCATACAACGAACTAAAAAATCAAAAACCTGAACAACAACAAAACAAACAATCCAATTTAAAAATGGGGCACAAAAATAGAGACCTCTCAAATGATGAATAGAATTTTTTAAAAAAATGTTCAGCATCCCTAGCCACCAAGGAAATGCATATTAAAACCACTTTGAGGTTTCATCTTACTCCAGACAGAATGGCGAAGATAAGACAAAAGCAAAAACATCGTTAATAACAAATGAAGAAACGCTGTCTTGGAAACAGGACGAGGGAAAAGCGTAGCATTTATTTACTGCTGGTGGAAATGAAAACTGGTACAGCGACTATGGAGTTCTGGGGAAGTAGAACTCCTTATAAAGAAGCCGAGAAGCTTATAAAGGTAAAAATAGATCCACTACATGTTCCAACTATACCACTATTGAGCATATACCCAAAGGACTTATATCTGACTATAGAGGTACCTACTAATTCATGTTTATTGCTGTTTTATTATTAAGAATTAAGAAATGGAAACAACCTAGCTGTTCATCAAATGATGAATAAATAATGAAACTGCAGCACATTAAGACAATGGAGTATTATTCTGCCATTAAGAAAAAATGAAATTGACACATAAAGGGAACTAGAAGCAATCATTCTGAGTGAGGTGAGCCAATCCCAGAAAGAAAACTTTCCCATGTTTTCTCTCATTTGTGCATAGTAGCCTTTTGTTTTATTTGGGATACCTATAGATGTCAGGAAATTAATAAGGGGTCATGGGGAATGCTGAAGGGGAGAGAGATAAAATGCAGTAGTATAAAGACTTAAATGGAACAAAACCAAGAAGGGCTTATTTGGTGTGGTGGATGGGAATGCAGGGTACAGAAAAGACTATAGTGAAGAATACCTAAGACTAAATTCTTTTTACAAAAGTTATATGAAAACCTAACTACAATTGTAGGAGCCTCCTAAAATACACACACACACACACACACACACACACACACACACACACACACACACATATATTGGACTTACCCTATAATGGGGATGGAGTAGTACAATGTCCCTACTTAGATATTATAGGGTAACAAATAAAAAGTCTGGTGCCAGGACTGGGTTATCTTTTTTTTGGAGTTGTTGACCAGTGAGATCTCACAGACCCACAAAGATTACAGTTATTGTTTACCATCTAGAACCAGACAAGAAGGCCCTATGATGCAGACATTGCATACTTGAGGTACAGAACAAAATAAAAAATCCAGGTGGTATAAGCCAAGTTTTATTCCTACTGAGTAGGTTTCATAGTCCTGTAAGGTGTTATACCAGAGGAGAAATGCAATCATCAGTCATACCCAGTTATGAGTCCTGCGTGGTACAATAATGACTGGCCTGGCACGACATGCTGCCCACTGGGGCAATAGTGGCATTGAAATTATGGCAGTAACCAACCACTTTTTAATTAGATTTAAGGGCTGCTCCACAAGATGGACCTCACACCTGACATCCACGGGGTCATGAATTGGTGGTTAAATAGGTCGTAGGCCCTAGACGAGAACATACTACTGTTATTTTGCTAAGTGGACATAGTGTCAAACTAAATCTTAAGAACTTACTGGTACACTCAGAGATGAACGCACCTCTCATCCCTCATCACAGAAATTTCTCTTTGTAGAAAATGGTAATTAACACATAAAACAATAATTGGTCAAAGTACAGAGAATAAGAGAATGTGGATATTCAGCACTAAGGGAAAATTTGTGTTACATCCCATTCTCCCATGGCTCAGGGATGACTAAGAAAGAGGGTCAATGACAAGGATGTAGATGACAACAAGGAAATATAGAATTTTTTATCACAGCAGGAAAACCGCACATATGAACACACGGTGGTTATGATAATATGTACAATATTTGGCACACTCAAGCAAGACCAAATCCCAACATGGATAGGGGAAGTGGGCAGGAAGTCCCACCTCTGGTCAAGGAGATTTTGGCAATACATTGTTGCTGGAAAAGGGAGAGTCAATTTTCTTTAAAAGCATAGCCTCTGGTAAGTGGGTCCTGCCCCAGTGAATGTCCATAAATTCAAAAACATATGAGCAGCACAGATTGAACTTAATGGGTATAAAAAAACCCAACAATGACAAAAAAAAGAAGGACAACAAAGTTGTGTAGCTATGGAAGATGGTCAGTCTCAAAGCAGTTGAAGAAAGGGTAAATATGATAGAAATATATTGAATGAATTTTTGAAAGAATTAATTAAAAATAAAAAATAATTTACTTTTTTAAAAGACTGAGAAGGTAGCACTGAGGAATTCATTGTCTGACAGAAACCTTCTGCTTCCTTTACAGGAAAGAGATACAATTAAACCCCATAGAACTTGCCCATAGGACAAAAGGCACACAATTCAGTATTTTGAAATACCATCTTGAACTTACACAACTGCCATCACTATTTAGTCCAGAACATTCCACAGTCCTCCACAGAACTCTGTAAGCATCAGCAGTAACTTTTCACTCCATTCCTTTTGCCTACTAGTTGTTGGAAATTCCCAAATGACATTCTCTAAGGGTTTCTCTGATCTGGAAATTCCATATAAATAGAATTATACAATACACTGTCATTCATCTTTGGCTTTTAACATGTAGTACAAAGTTTTCGGGGTTTATTCTTATGATAACATTATTCATTTTTATGGTTAAATAAAATTTAACAGTTAAATATTTCATTGTTTGTACATGCTATACTTTTTATCTACTTACTAGTTGATGGACATTTGTAGTGTATCTAACTGGAAGCTATTTGAGTCATTCTGTAATGAACACAGTTATACACATTTTATAAGCCTATTTTCTATAATCTGGGACATCACTGGATTAAATGTTAACTGCATATTTAAAGCAGAAGAATTTCCTGTTTTCAAAAAAGTAAAATTATCATGTACTCTTATCATCAGCAAAATGTGATTGCCTCAACATATTCTGATTCTGTTGTTGATGGAAAAAAAAAACTCTGATATTCTCATTCGAATTTCTTGAGAAATCACTGTATTGGTTGCTTTCCTCTTTGAAAGCATCTAGGCACTTATTTTTTTCAACTGATTTTCTTGATGATTTGTTCTTCACTTGTGTAGATCCCAGTGAGACTTTGGGGAAGAATATTTACGTCTTATTTCTCAACGAGAAACTTACCTATGCAATTTCTGTAACTTTTTCCACCAGCCCCTCCAAACCCCATGCCCAATTTCTGATTTCTCTTTCTGGAACTTTAGTTGTGTGGTTAATAAGACCTCCTCAAATGACCATTGATGATTTAAATTATTCTTTAATTTAGTTTTTCTCTGTCTTCATGGCTTTGTTTTTAAACTTATTTCCTGATCTCTTAACCAGCCCAGTTGCCAGGATGAACAGGGTTTAACAGTCAGATCACAGCTTCACACCCTTCATCCCTAGTTCCTGTTTGCTGGAATACAACGTCCTGGGAATAGCTGAAAAACCCACCAGGAGCTGTTCCTGGAGGCGCTGTGCTTTTATCTTCAGGATCTTTTTCTTCCTGTTTGACTACACAGCTTCTCTCCTTTCTCCATATCTCAGATCCTCTTTCCCAGATCTCGTCCCCGCCCACTCCTCACTCTCTTGAGCCCACTCCTTGCAAACCTTTGCACATCTTCACTTCACAATGGGGTTAAGCAAGTCACTTTCTTCTTGTAGTCCAAGAACAATAATATTCTTCTGTTACCTAGCAACCTAGGATCGTTATTATGTATCGTTTGTGCTACTGTTGTTGCATATTTCTAACAGACCAACTAGTTAAGAATAAAATTTTGCATCTATTTATTATAATTCAAGCACTTTAATACATTGTAACAGGATCAAATAAGTTGAATAAATGAATAGGCTAATGTGCTAAAAATCAATGGTTATTTTTGTTTTATTTCTTCAACTAAGCATTTTATGCAGTATTTCTTTTTCAAGTGTACTTGAACTTTTACTTTTTCTTGACTTGTTCTTTAATTGCATCATATTTTTAAAGGTGCAAAATAACGTCAGAGAACTCCTAAATCCTAGTTTCTAACTTGTTGAGTCATTTTTACCTTTAAGTCATATGACAATAGGCAGTAATCAAGTCTTAATTGCCAGATCCAGATGCTTAAATCAAATTAGCTTTAGCAAAGAAAAAAATTGTTTTGAACCTGCTGATAGAACTGAAATGGCTGATGGCTTGTCGGTCTCTATGGCTGAACCACATATCTCTCCTGCCATGGTTTTGACAGACTCTCTGCTTGAGAGACCCAGGCCCTGGAAAATCCCTGATCCATAGTCCCACACAGACCCCGAATGCCTAGGATCCCAGCCCCCACCCAGGAAAGAAACACAACCTGAAAATGGGACAGAACAGGTGCCTCGGGAGTTAACAGTTCATCCTCAATCCTGGAGCCCAAGGCAAGACCCCGAACCCAGAAACTGAGACCAGAAGAACGCCTCAAGTTCCTAGATTCAAGACATACCAAAGATATTTGCCTTGGCCTCAAAATTAGGGTTAAAAAGGTAGAAAGAACCAGTAAAAGAAACACCGTTTAGCCCCAGAAATGGAGCCATTTCGGCCCCTTACCTAAAACCAACCAATCCCTGTACAGGGAAAATGGACCAATCAGAACCTCAGGCAGTTACTGACAGTTGGGAATTCTCAGGTCTGGAAAGCTCCCTTACCTCATCTGACAGCAGCCAATCCCAAACCTGGAAGTTTGGAATTACTCCCTCACGTCACTAGGGGGCAGCCAATCACAAGCCCAGCCTGAGGTTTGACATTCTGCAAACCTCTGTCCCTATATAACCAATCCCACCCCCCCACCCCCGATTTTTAACTCATGAATTAAGAGTCTTTGTTTTTACATTGAAGTCAGTCTTGTGGTGGTGATTGGGGTTCCAGAATTCGGGTGTAACATGTTCAAGGTTGATGCTACAGTCTGTGGCGTTATACAGTGTTGCTTAGCAACAAGGGCCCCTTTAAAGGTCCGGCCATCCCAGGATGCTCTCTCTGTCTAGTTCCTTCTGTGTCTCCTGGTCTCTATGTCTCTTTGTCCGTCTGTCCGTCTCAAGTCCCCACTTCCAGCAGCCTTTTGCTCTCGACCCCTTCTCCCAGCGAACCTCTTGCATTCCATCAGTTGAGCATGGGTTGGTGATCTCAGCCTGCCATTTGTCATCACAGGGGAGATTCTCTGCCTGTTTGGGCACAGTGTGAGAAATACCAGCCACACACTCCTGCTTCTATGGGACGAAGTCACTCCAGCAGCCATGTCTTCCACACCGTGATGCTTCCTCTGATACCACAAAGAGGGAAAAGAAAAACTAAATCCTAACACGTCTCATCCTTGTTTTAGTGAGGCGTTAAATCCGAAGGATGAGGGAAGGAAAACAGGAGATAGAAACCAGTTAGGTCCATTTAGAGTCAGGGATCTGAGCAAGTGAACAGTTCTGTTCTTCTTGTCCTGAAGCAGGGTATTTCGTTAGCTCTCTGGCCTGGAATTCCAGAAGGGATCTCTACCTTCTAAATACATACCTCTGCCTGAAGGCTGTATGTGATGGTGTGAACAAAAAACAGGTCCCTGTGGAGAACAGCTTTGGAATTGTGTTTCCAGATTTTCAGGGTAAAAAGTTATTTCTATTCCTCATTTTCGGGCCATCTCTTCAATGGTTTTAGGGTTTTAATAGATTGGTTGATGTTACAATAGCCTCAGAAGCCATTAAAGCTGCAGATTTGCCACAGACCATTAAGAAAAAAGCTATTTCCTTCTGGTCAGAAAAGTGGAATCCATTTCTGATTCTGGGTGAAGAAGTATGATTCTGATCTTTTCCAAAGATTATATCATTATATACTACTGTCTCCTCTCTTAAAAGTGAATCCTGCTGAGCCTGTCACCTTGGCAGAAAACCACCCTTCACGAAGGCTGATTTCACCTAACGTCATGCTACAGACATGGGAGGAATAATTATCTTGTAAATGAGATAATGTACCATCCTCCCCAGGAACTGTCATTGTATAGTCAAGTGTAGAGCGTCCATTAAGTAGTGCAATGACCTATCCATTTTTCTGAGTTACTCAGAAAGTTGAAACTTTTATTTCTTTTTCTTCTTTTCCAAAGCTGGGGCATCTTTGTCCCCTAATGTTCTGGGCTTTCTCAGGCTTTCTCTGAAGCCACCCCCACACTTGCCTAGGAGCTGCTTATAAATGATTCTGTTTTCTCTCTTTCTCATCTAAGTCTTCCTTCCCTGGGCAGAGGCCAAACTGTCCTTGCCTTCCCTGTTGTGTTGTTTTAGTCTCAAACTCAGAGTTGCCACAAAACTTCCTTCAAAATAATTTGGTAAATTCCTTCGTGAGCCTAAAAGCCTAAGAGAAGGAACCCCAATTTTCCCAGTAATATAAAGTATGCAACATGGGTCTCCCTAAAATTTCAAGTACCAAGGACAATGCAAAACTAATGACTTGCCCAAGGCTCGCAATAACCCGAGCTGTCAATCTGTCAGTTCACCACCTCCAGGAGCAGACAGGTAGATGCTGTGGGGAATTTCAGGGAAGAGCTGCAGTGGCTTATGCCAAGTGACTAATATTAAAGCAAACTTTATGGTCAGATGTTTAAGATTGTCTGTGACTGAAGACTCGGCCCTGATGTTTCCAAGGAGCAAAGGGAGAAGAACAACTACCTCCCCAAAGAAACCTGGGCTGCTTTCTTCAAAAAACAAATAATAATAACATTCTTCTGGTAGAAGAAAATCAGACACAGTCTCTGTACATTTGGAGGCAAATTTCTCATTTTATTTTTTGATTAAATACCTTTAGAGGTATAATATCCATGAGCATATAAAAGGGATATCCATGGGAATACAACAAAATAGCAATTTACTAATTTTCCTATCGTTTGATATTGTAATATAATCACATCTTTCCCCCCTTACCTTTTTCTTGCTCTGAGTTCTCCCATATACCCCCCACCCTCTTGCTCTTTTTCAAACTCATGGCCTTTTTTTACTTTGCTGTTACGTGGTGTGTGTGTGTGTGTGTGTGTATGTGTGTGTGTATGTGTGTGTGTGTGTTCCTAAAGACATAAGTATCACTCAATCTGTATAATGTTACTTTCACGCATGTTTTCAGGAATGACTGTTGCTACTTGTCTTAGTCACTGGTACATTACAGTGAAGAGACAACCAAGACCAATGCGACTCTTATGGAATAAAGCATTTAACTGGTAGCTTGCTTACAGTTTCAGAGTTCATTATCATCATGGTGGGGAACAATGGTGTCACACATGCAGGCACTGAAGATTCTGGGCTTCAAATGAGCTTTCGAAACCTCATTTGGGTAACTTTTGATGTCTTGATACTTTTGAGGACCAGAAAAATCTCTCAGCGCTTTTCCTTTCCCAAGTTGCCTGATTGGCTGGTGGGGATTTGCCCAGGGGTACCACTCCCTTTATTCCATTTTGCAATAGGCTTCTCCTTATCTCTGTCAGCACAAACCTTGGCTCCAAGGTTACATTTCCTGTTGGTCTTTTTATCTCCTCAAACTCTACATTTTGTGTATCTTTTTCCTTTGATTGATCTTTTCCACTGTAGACCTGCATACTAGTGATTACCAATAACCATGGAACACAGTCAGTACTAGGTGTTAGAAATATTCCTAACGCAAGCACTCTGCTGATGCAAAAATCCCAATCAAGCCAAATCACAAGCCAAATTAAAAAATATCCAGGTTTAATGGGATTCTTCTGCTCTTGGGTGGTTCTGAGGGGAACTGGGAAGCCGTGAGCGCAAGGGGGGGGGACTTGAAGGGACTCTCTGGGGGAGCAGTTCAGATAGATTTGATGGCTGTCTTGACCATCCTCCAGGGAAAGGTCAAAGTTTGGCGGGCACAGAGGCAGAGCCTCCAAAGATGGAGGCTCAAAATGGGGACTTACACTAGGTTGCCTTGAAATCTTCTCTGCCAACAAAATTAGTTCAAAACTCTTCAATTTAGCAGATTTAGGGTAAGAGTAAACAAAACAGAACATCCAAAACCAAAACAAAACCAGGCACATTCTTTACCAAAATACCATCAGAATGGTCCCTATCCCAGTTGCTAATACTGCTCCCCTTTGAAGTCTCTTGAGGACCTCACCATTATTTAAATTACTGTCAGAATTACTTTCTTCCATGTTACTACTAGAACCGTCCTTTAAACTTACTTATAGCATTCAACACCTTTCCTAGCCCAAAGTCCCAAAGTTTTCGGCATCTCTTTAAAACCAAGCGTGGTCAGGCCTTTCACAGCCATGTCTTACTTCTGATCCCAACCCATGTCTTAGTTTCTTTTCTGTCGCCATGAGGGGACATCATGACCAAGGCAATTTACAGAAAATCTTACATACAAATCGTCACAGGCCCCATTCCCAGGTTGGGAAACACAGAACAGACTCCATGGTTTTTGTGTGCTTTTTGTTTCGTTATTTGTTTTGTCTTACTAGTTTTTTTTTTTAATTTTGTCTGTTTGTTTTGATTTTCTTTTTGTTTTTCATAATGAGAGCGAGTGAGAGAGACAGTGAATATAAAGTAGGGAGTAGGGAGGTGGAGAGGTCTGGGAGAAGTTGGAGGAGGACAGATATATGATCAAAATATATTTCATGAAAAACATCTTAATAAATTTGTATTTTCAGTGAATAGAAACAGTGAGATTTTTTTTAAACAAAGTTTAAGCCAGGAATCTCAACAGTAAGTAGAGGACAGACTCAAGCAAGACAACTGAGGAAGGTTAATAAAGGAGGTATTAAAAGCTACGGAGGAAAGCATGCACAGTGGAGGACCCTGGGCCGAGCAGTGACAGCAGGAAGTTCCAGCAGTCCTAGTGACAAATATTCTCAGAGTAGAGTAGAACTGTGAGAACTGCTTGGTAGAAGTCAGCCATATTTGGATGCTATGAACTAAACAGCTGAGATGCAACAGACAGGAACCAGTTGAAGAAGAAATTTTTATCTCTCGTTTCCTTCCTTCCATTTGAGTCTGGAAAGACAACCGCCATTTTTCAGGTTCCTGAGACTCTTTTTTGTTTGTTTGTTTATTTATTATGTATAAAATATTCTGTCTGTGTGTATGCCTGCAGGCCAGAAGAGGGCACCAGACCTCATTCCAGATGATTGTGAGCCACCATGTGGTTGCTGGAAATTGAACTCAGGACCTTTGGAAGAGCAGACAATGCTCTTAACCTCTGAGCCATCTCTCCAGCCCCCTGGGTTCCTGAGACTCTTAACCAGAACATGTGGCTAGCTTTGGGAAATGTGGTTATTAAAGGGGAAATACAAAGGAGCTTGGAGGTGTGCCAGAAGTGCCCTGTGGCCTAGTGCCAAAGGACTAAAAAGGGAGGGGTTAGAGGTTATGGGACCTTTTATGAGTCTTTGTGTTGTAACTCCCTCCTCTTCTAGTCTTCCATGTGTTAATCTATGGAATCTCCTCTGCCACCTTCTTCTCTAGTCTTCTGCCTCCAATTTCATCCTGATGCTCCTTGAGACTAAAACCAACAGAAGCCACACAGTATGATGCCTCAGCTGACATACCCAGCCTTGTCAGTATCCCAGAGGCCAGAGAGAAAGAGCAAGATCGAGAAAGATGGGGAGAGGTCAGGAGGAGTTAACAAAAGAGATCCCACCTGGAGAGTTCACCACTCCAAATCATGGGTAAAATCCATGAATATACTTAGTTTAAGTTTAATTAGAGACTTAGTAAACTGGGGTGCTCAGATGGAGCAGGTATGCTAGCTGATCTTAGATCTTTGGGAAAGTAGCTTGTTCTTGTCTCAAAGCACAAGCAAATGGAGTCACAGCTTCATTCACCATACACACTGAGTGCAACAGTCAGCTTTGCCCAGAGTCCTGGGCTCCAGAGGGTTACAAGCTGTAATTTGTGCTGAGATCTTCCAGAGAACGACTGGCACCTCCTGCAGAGGAAGCACAGGCACAGTCTTTCCACACTGTGACTAGCAAAGCACAGTCATCACTAATTGAACGTGACAGTGCACTTACCCCTCCCTTTGGGGAACAAAATACCGATTCAAAGAGTATTCTGTCTCTGAACCCCAAACAGCACACACAACAGAAGCCACAGGGTCAGCCGGCTCTATTTCTTCATGAATAGATTCTTCTGTGTGGACTGTTATGGGGAGCCCTGATTTGCAAAGTCTCCCCACTGCTCACTCTCACTACTCCCATGAATCTTCCCATGAATTTAGTTGGCCTCACTTTGCCTCTTGGGCTATGGTGATCTCAGCTTTAGTAGTGTGCAGCATGGACACCCATAATATTAAGGAAATGACCCAAATAAGCCTCTCTCAAGCAAAAGACTAAACTCAGGCTTTTGGTATTAAAGTCTAAAACAAGATGAACCACAGCTGGTTCCACCATTGAGTTCAATTACATCTCCAAAATATTGCTAAAAAATATTGATGTTTTACCTAGGAAAAAGGGTAACATGGGCTGGGTATACAGCTTGATAGGAACATGTATTGTTATCATATATGAGTTTCTATGTTTGAGTCCCAACAACACACATACACACACACACACACACACACACACACACACACACACACACAGAGAGAGAGAGAGAGAGAGAGAGAGAGAGAGAGAAACACAGAGAGAAACACAGAGAGAAACACAGAGAGAAACACAGAGAGAAACACAGAGAGAAACACAGAGAGAGAAACAGAGAGAAACAGAAGGAAACAAACAGAGACAGATATAGAGACAGGAACAGAGAAAGACACACAGAAAGAGACAGAGAGAGATAGAGTAACAGAGACACAGAGACAGGAAGGGGCAAGAGGCAGGCAGGCAGAAATAAATGAAGAAAGGAAGAAAGAAAAAAGGAATTTAAATCCTCTCCTATTAAATGAAAGTTCCTCTCGAGGTTAGTGCAGCTGATGAGTCATAAAATCTCCTACGTCAGTTTAGTCTCTTCTTGCACAAATGGTATTTTGTTACTCTTGACTAATATTAGAGTCAGACTCCTAATCTGAGAAAACAGAATTTATGGGTATTTCTAAAACAAACAAATGAAAATCAAACCTTGAATGGTTTTGATTAACTGTAAGTATATCTGGGTGGTACAGAGAAAGGAGAATACAGAAGAACTAATAAAAAACAATATAAGTATAGTCAGCTATTTGTTCAATATTTATGGTTATGAATACTCTTATGATTATCTATTACCTTATCAGTATTGTGCTGTAAACCTGATCAAAATTCCAATGAAAATATCAGGCATTTACAACTGCTTTTCAGTAAGCAGGCCAGCTGGGGGAGTCTTCTGGTTGTTGCTGTCCACTCAGATGCCACGTTAGCCCTGGATTGTAAGGTAGTTCTGTTGACCTTGGCTAGACTGTCTCACATGCTCAGAGTGCCTGGTGATTGTACCAGTCTTCTGCAAGTCAGCCCAGAACAACTGGGCTAAAGCTCAAAACAGACACATTCACTGTGGCATCATTCTGATCCTAAGACCAGCAGATCTCTGGATAGGAGAAGCTGCAAAAATGGCTTTGGGTGTAGGAAGAGGGAGAAAATCAACGCCATTTTACATTCGGTTTAACTTACTACTCTACTTGAATTTCCTTGTAAACAACAAAGACTTAAAAACATCTGTTAAGCGTCAGAGATTTGGCCATTGCAACAGTAGCATGCTACTACAATAGGACAGCCAAATTTGTACTTAGAGGATCTCTGATACATGCCAACTATTTTTATGAATGTGCGAGTTTGGCTAAAATGGACTTTATAGTATTTGAAGCATCCCATTTGTGCTAATTGAACAATCAAAGGTGGTGTCATAACTGGGCTATGACACCTTTCTTAAGCATCCTTTGAACCAAATAATTTTTAGCCTCTACACATTTTTCATGTATTATATTTAATTTAAATGTGTTATTTTCTGATAACTTCCATCTCACACGTTACTTTTAAAGACAGTTATCTGTATTGCTCAGTCTGGGAGTGGGAGTCCTCAGACGGAAGGCATTTGTATAGCACACTCACTCACAGCACAGTTGGATAGGAATATTGATCCTTCCCTCCCTCACTAGCTCTAATAGTACTTTCTAGTACTATGAAAGCTAGGGCACAAATAAAACAACGCGTTCAGATCAGATCTGCTCGAGTCATCTGACTCTTGTATCCTAAGTATGTGGGGTCTTCAGATACAGGAATTAGCCTTCAGCAACCAATGGCAATAGCTCTAGCCTTTATTGTTTTGGAAGTCAGCTGGAAGAAAAAGAAAAGTTCTGAACATGAAGTCAGATGCAGTTTGGCTTCCTGGTAAACCTGGGTCTATTGGGTAGGCTCGCTGCTCATGGCTATAGAGGCTCGGCTCCTTTAAAAGGCCCTGCTGTGCAGCAGAGCCCTTGAGCATCTGCCTGCTAGCTAAAAACTCCTGCCTTATCATGGACATTGCAGTTTCCCACAGCTGGGATGGTTGGGCAAGTGGGGGGGGGGGCAGAGCAAGCGTCTAGCATGCCATATGCTAAGCTAGCTGTGCACATCTAACAGGTTAAGGTTTGGATCACACTGACAAGGATTGCAACTATCTCATATTTGCTGCAGTGCCTGAAGTCTTAGCAATAGCAATTAGTTATAAAAATGGATTAAAGCAAAAAAAAATAGTAAATGAAGAAATCAAACTATTCACATTTGCCTATGACATTGCTCTTTACTTCAAAGACCCCATATCATGTGCTATACTCCTAAAACACTAATAAACAGTAATAATAAATAATAAACAGTAATATTGCAGTATACAGAATAAATAAAAAGAAAGCAATGTACTCTCATAAAAAGAGATTAAGAGAACTTTCCATTGCAAATGAACTACCAAAAACTAAGTATTGAGGAATACACCTAACCAGTAAGAGAAAGATCTCTATAATGAAGAGATCAGTACATTGGAAAAGGAAATTAAAGAAGACACTAGATGACAAAAAGATTTCTTTGTATGGGAGACTATTGTGAAAATGACTATTAATTTACACATTTAATATAATATCTTTCAAAATTCTGATGTTAGGTTCCAAAAATTTAGAAAAAAATTCAACTATTCACATGGACTCATAAAACCCACAAATAACCATAAGTATTTCTAAGGTGCAAGAATACTGTTAGAAGTATTATAATTACAGACTTCAAATTATTCTACATAACTAGTGGTTAAGAAAGCTTGTTTCTGACATCAAATAAACATGAATGAGGGATCAAATTAGAGGACCTGGAAATAAAATAAAGTTGCTCCCACTTATTTTGACAAAGTAGGCAAAAGCATATATTGGAAAAAAGATAGCATATTCAACAAATAGTGCAAACAAAACTGGATACCTACCCAAAGAAAAAAATTGGATTTATTTCTCCCACTTTGTACAAAAATCAATTCAAAATGGATCAAAGACCTCAATGTAAAACCAAAGTACTCTATAGGAAAAAGGATACAATTCAAAGCACTGGAGTAGGCTAAACTCTCTGACTAGAACCCTAACAAAACAGGAACCAAACCAAGAGTCAACAAATGGAATTACATGAAAATAGAAAAATTTCTGCATAGCAGAGGATATTACCTACAGAGCAAACAGACAGTCCACAGAACGAGAGAAAAATCTTTGCCAGCTACACTTTAGGCAGAGATCTAATATCCAGAATTTACAAAGAACTGAAGAAATTAAATTCCAATGTAACAAAACTGCCAACCAACAAATGGGCAGATGAACCAAATTTAGAGCTTTTATGAAAGGGAACACAGATGACCAATAATTATTTTTAAAAATGGTCAATATCCCTAGCCATCAGGGAAATGCAAATTAAAATTACTTTGAGATACTACCTCACTGTTGACAGTAATCAAGAAATACAACAGCAGAAAAATTTTGGAGTGATGTGGAGAGAGAGAGAAAGAGAGAGAGAGAGAGAGAGAGAGAGGTTTTAGTCACTGTTGATGGTGGTGCAAAATAATACAGCAATTATGAAAATCACTTTGGAAATTTCTTCATAAAATAAAAATAGAACATGTGAGTGCATGACCCAAATATTTCAGTCTTAAATACATATCCTGAGAACTTCATACCCCACCATATAGATATCTATACTCCTGTGTTTATCACTGCTGTATTCATTATATCAATGAAAAGGAACTAACCTAGTAGTTCATTCATAGAAAAATGGACAAAGAAAACCTCATACATATGTAGAACAGAATATTATTCGGTTCTAAATTAAATTAAATCACAAAATTTAAAGAATGGGCTTATAATGCACAATACTAAGAGAGGTCAGGCAATCTCAGAAGAAAAAAATGGCATGTTCTCTCACATATGCTAATAATATGCGTGTGCATGAACCCTTGCACATGCGTGCACATATGGGTGTGGTATAAGACTTAAAAAGGAGAAGGAGAAAGATTAATATTAGGTGTAGAGAAGGTTGGAATGTAGATAATGGGCAGGTGAGTCGTTAAAGAAGACACGAAGTTAATTGTTTTCTAGTTTTTCTCGTGTGTGTGTGTGTGTGTGTGTGTGTAAGTTCATAAAAATAAAATTGATGGTGACAAATAAGAAATTTCAGTTTCAGAATGGCTACTCTAACTGGATGAAGTTCATTGACATGTGTCAAGCTTGGGTCTGGTTAATGTTACCATGTAATGTTTTTTTTTTATTTGAACATTCTCTACAATAAAGTTTTAATTATTTTTTTTTTAATGAAGCCTCACTGAACCACAGACACACACCTCTCACTGGGGTGTTTTCAGTCTGCAATGGTGAAGTACCAGTGACAGAAACCGCCAGAAAGGTCACAAAGTCTTTGACAAAATGTGTTTGCCATTAGAGCTACTAATTGTGCACTATCTAATAAGCTAATATGAAAAGGAACCAGGAGTTAGCATCATAGCATTCACAAGCAAGATTAGAAATAAGGCATGAGCTGATTCGAGGTCTCACCTGTTTCCCTCTGGGTCTGTGTCATATACCTCAAACTGCAGAGTGAGGCTCATTACAATGGTTTTCCTCTACTGTCTTTTTCTGGCAACTTATTTCTTTAAATGCTAAAATGCAATTAATTTCTTTTAAATCAGTTATTATTTTTCTTTTTGTCTTTTTGGCCTATGTATTTTGTGTATCTTCATATTTATGTTTGGGTTTTTGTTTGTTTTATTTTTCCTGTAATTTTTTTAAGGAAACCATTTTCTAAGTTATTTTCTATTTGCAGCATAATCATGGTCACCTGCTCCCTGTCTTAGCTGTCTTTCATGTTCTTTGTGCATATTGGCCCGTGTTTACCTGACACTTGTCTTACTGTAATATGGATAATATTTGGTAGGGAAATGCATACACTTTCATAAAATATTTACATTTACTTGAAGTGCATATAGACATAGTGAATTATATTCTGTTGTTGTGCCGAATCGTTCTATATCAACCTGCCATGAGCTCAAGTCTGCTGAGATGAGGGAAGCTCAATAAAAAATGCTTCCATAAGATGGGAAGGTAGGAAACCTTGTAGGACATTTTTCTAATTAGTGACTGATAGGGGTTCTCCCAGACCATTGTTGGTGGTAACACCCTTGGACTTGTGGTTCTGGGTTTTATAAGAAAGAAGGCTGAGCAAACCAGAAGGAGCAAGCCAGTAAGAAGTATCTCTCCATGGCTTCTGCATGAGGTCCTACCTGCTTGAGTTCTTGCCCTTACTGCTCTGGATAATGAACTGTGACATGGAAGTGTGAGGAAAATAAACTGTTTCCTCCCACAACTTGCTTCTGGTCATGGTCTTTTTTCACAGCAATAATAATCCTAAGACAATTGTTTCAAAACTTCAGTGATTTAAACAGTAAACCTAGTACCTCTTTTTGGGATTGCAAATATTCTTCCTATGTGGATTGGCATCACAAAACTTGATCAACAATGACAGATTATTCATCTCTTTTGGTCTTTTAAATCAGAGGGATACTAGAAAATGATGTGAGTTGGACAATTTAGTTAAATGAAAAGTGAAATGGGCCAAAGCCTTGTCTGTTAATTACCTAACATCCATGATATCACTATTCATCTAAAAAAGATATTCAAGTGAGAAAAAGTGAGACTTCACATTTCTATAATCGTGGCAGATTGACATAACTGTTGATATGCACTGTAATTATGTAGCTGCTGCAGTAGCGTTGGAATTCATTTTAAATAAAACGCATCACTATGCTAGCTCCCTTATGATCCATACTGTATATATGTTTTAAGTACAGTTCTTCTCTATAAAAACCAGCAGTGCTATCCTGATCTTTAGGAAAGCCATGCAAAGAAATTTCAAAGTAGAATGACTCAAAACCAGCAATTTCATCAGGACCAGAACCCTGTAAAATATATGATAATAAAACAAAAGATCCTCCCCAATCTGCTGACAAAAAAATCATTGAAAGATTATGAGAGAAATTGTAGTGTCTAAATTACTTTCCTATTGCTATAGCAAAATACCATGACTAAGGCAACTTATAAAAGAAAACATTTAATTGGGCTTATTGGTGTGGGAGGTCCTTCTGTCTGTGTGTTGTTTTTATTGGTTAATAAATAAAAAAACTGCCTTGGCCTGTTGGTAGGGCAGAGCTTAGGTAGACAGGAAAGGTGGAACTGAATGCTGGGAGAAAGAAGGGTGGAGTGAGGAGATGCCATGGGGACTCCAGAGTCAGACATGCTGAAACTTTGCTGGTAAGCCACTGCCACATGGTGATACACAGAGTAATGAAGATGGGTTAAATGAAGATGTAAGAGTTAGCCAATAAGAAGCTAGAGCTAATGGGCCAAGCAGTGATTTAAATAATACAGCTTCTGTGTGATTATTTTGGGGCTAAGCTAGCTGGATGGCTGGGACGAACAAACAGGCGCTCCTCCAACAGCTTATAGTTCCAGAGGGTTAGATTTCACCACAGTTGAGCAAAGGCATGTGTCAGGAACAGCTGAGAACACACATTTTATTCTGAAAGTGTGAGGCAGAGAGCACACTGGGAGTGGTGCAAGTCTTTTAAAACCTCAAATCTCACCCCAGTGACACATTTCCTCCAACAAAAACCACACCCAATCCTTCCCAAATAGTTCCACCAACTGAGGACCAAATATTCTAATTTATGAGCCTATGGCCCATTCTCATTGAAATCCCCACTTGTAGAGACAGCACCAGCACCAGAGGTTACTGGGGCTTCTTGCCTGTAGCTGTATAAGCAAGGATTCATTCTGGGTCCACAAGAAAAACAACAACAAAGGCTTTTAAATCAGAGGGGTTTAAGTGTAACCAAAGCTTTCTATTTTCATATTTAAATCTAAGTGTTCCAAGATTCTGTAGTGATTAGAAGACTCACCTATTGTCAAATCCCTAGCTTTAGTTCTCAAGGTGTTTCATGGACAATGTATGCTCCATCAAGTCTACATTCCAGGCAGCAGGAAGTTGTGGGAAGGTAAGTAGACAAACTGGAGTCCTACTACATTTAGATACTAAGAATTGGTACTGGACAGCAAGTAGAGATTTCCAGTAGGAATTCTTTGATCAGCCACTCTCCTGACCACCCTATAAGATTAAGTAATACAATTAATTTTTACAACCAAGTGTGCTATCAAAGTTTGCTTTTAGTTCTAAAGGTGGGATAGTTGTAGTTGAGTGAGACAATGCTAGAGAAAAAAGTCCTGGTGTTGAGCATGGCCATGCTGATGCTTGCCAAGATCTTAGGAAAATACGAGGGAATGGTTCCTGTGTCTTTCAGCTGCTACTACATCAGCAATAGCAACTGAAATCTGTGTGCATTATGGGAAAGAATATAGAGAAATACAGAATTTAATTTTAGCTTAACTTAGAATTTATTACAAATCAAACATAAGGCAAACCTTTTGAAAAAAAAGTTGAATCCATTCATAGCATCCAAAAGCATGAAAACAGAAAGAAATCGTTAGAGTCTGTCTCTTATGATGTAGGCATCACTGGAGAACCAAAACTTGGTGGTTGCATTTGAAGCAAGAAGCATGTGTAATGTTTATCTTTATAGATGGGGATGATCCATGTCTGGGAGAGACACTGACTCATGGAGATTGTGCTTTGGTCCTTATGTCACTCCATCCATGGGTCAGAGATAGGGAGAGAAGGAGGTGGGGACACTTCCTTTCAGTGCAAGGCATTCCTTCTGCAGCCTTCCTCCCCTAACACCGATATTTTCTGTGAAATCCAGATTCTGCTGAGTGTCTCTCCTTAAACATTTTTGGATGTGAGCTTCAAGATTCCTTTTTTTTTTTTTGAATTGTGTTTAAGGCAGTCAGCCAACTTCAGTGGAAGCCTTTGCTTTAAGCGAAGGGTAAAGCAGCACTTAAAGAAACTTATGGCCATTTTTTTCAAGAAGAAAAAAATTACCATTGTTTTTGTAACGTCACTATTTTTTTTCTTTTGTGTAATATAATTTAGGGAAATGTATTTTGCTTTAAAGTAAGGGTGCAAATAAACGCCTGCAGGAAAGCAAAAAAAATATGGATCCCTTCCACGTGCTGGTGATAATTTCATGTTGTCTTCTTTGGGACCCTGCCCATCTCCATATTTCACTGGCTAACAGTGCTCACTGAGTCAGAACTTGGCAAGCAAGGCCATCAGGGGCGTATTTTCTATTTACCATCTAAGATACGTAAGCCGTATCTCTTCTATTAATATAGAGTATAATTATTACCATGATGCCAGTGACATTTAATTCTTGGCTCAAACATTCTAAATATATTTCTTATTTACAGCGCTGATCTGGACAAATGAGTAAGTCATCAGAGTGACCTTCCACAAAGCCATTAAGGGACTCTGGAAAACAGTAGCTCTACCTTCTTCAATAGATGGCCCCCGAAGTTGCTATGTGGAACATATCAATCCCTGTCAGGTAGAGAGAGGGAGAGAGGAAAGGAGGGAGGGAGGGAGAGAGAGAGGAGGGGAGAGAGGAGAGAGAAGCAGCATAAATGGGGGCTTTTACTATAACCAAGATGAGCTCATTACAAAACAGAACCCATGTGGTTTTCTTCCTATTTCTCCATTCTTTCAAAAAGACAAGGTCAGAGAAATCCTGACGCTTAGTTGCAATTAGAACTCATTTATTCATGAGGAAAGAGAGCTTTTCAATTCTAGAAGGTTAGTGATGAAAATGGATCTGATTAGAGTTTATAGAATCAATATAAAAATGGAGCTGACTGAATCACAGACCACAGAATTAGGGTACTATTTTAAAGACTCAGTTAATTTGGGGCTCATAGAAGCAATTAATTATAAATTTAGAATAATTTTGAGTATGTTAACTACTATTGATTTATGGTATGTAGCAGGGACTTAACACACATGATTGTACTTGGTCTTTATAATTACTTTTGAAGATAGATTATTGTGGTGATTGCATCTGTAGACTGGGGGGCCAAACTCTCCAGGTTTGGTCCTTGGCTCTCTCAGTTACTTGATTGAAAATTTCGTGGAACCATTTTCTCTTTCTCTGACTATTTTTCCTCAAGTATAAAATAAAGAAACTAAGGAAATACAGTTTTTAGGGTTAATATGAGAATTAAATTATGGAAGGTATAAAACATTCTCAAAAGTACCAGAAGCATGTTTAGCACTCAGCATCATTATTTTTATTAACATTTTTCTTGTTTCTTTATTGCTTCCTTTCTTTTCTTGTTTTCATCCCACTGCAATATTTCCTCCCTCCTTTCCTCTTGGTCTTTTCCCCCAACACCCCACTGTTCCCACCCCCCAATCCACTCCTTTTCTGTTTCTGTCCCCAAAAAAGGCAGGTCTCCCATGAGTATCAACATGGTATATCAAGTCTCAGTAAAACTAAGCACTGCCTCATACATTAAGGCTGAACAAGGCAACCCAGTATGGATAGTAGGGCCCCAAAAGCCTGTAAAATAGTTGGGAACAGCCCCTGCTCCCACTGTTAGGAGTCCCACAAGAGGGCCAAGATACACAACTATAACATATATGCAGAGGGCCTCGGTCAGCCCCATGCAGGTTCCCTCATCAGATAAGTCTCTGTGAGCCCCTATGAGACCAGGTTTTCTTATGTTGTCCTTGACCCTTCTAGCTCCTACAACCCTTTTGTTTCCTCTTCCACAGGATTCCCCTGGTTCCAACTAATGTTTGGCTATAGGTCTGCATCTGTTTTGATCAGCTGCTGGGTGACATCTGTCTGATGACAATTGGGCTAGGTATCAATCTATGAGTATAGAAGAATATCGTTAGGCATCATTACATTGACTTTTTTTCCTTCTTTTTTCCTTCAGTCATGTTTGGTTCTATCCGTGGTCTCTGGGTCATCCAATCTTTTGGTCCTAATGTATTATCAGGGGTGGGCTTACACTCCTGGCTTGGGTTTTAGGCTAGACCAGTCATTGGTTGGCCACTCCCTCAATCTCTAGGCCACCTCTAAGCAACACATCCCAAAGGTAGGACTGACTGTAGTTGAAGGTTATGTGTCTGGGTTGGTTTCCCATTTCTTCCACTTGAAGTCTTGCCTGGTCACAGGACATGGCCAGTTTAGGCTATTTTTCAGTATTCACTGTTGTTAACAATCTTAGTTTGGGTAATCCTTGTAGATTCCTGGGACATCCCTTGTGCCAGGTTCTTACCTGATCCTGAAATGCCCCGAATTTCCAGTAGTCTCTTTCCGCACTCTCCTCCTCTGTCACTCATCCCAATCTGATGGCTCAAGTTCCCATCTTCACCAGCAGTCCACTCAGAACTCTCTTCTGCCTATTTCCCCTTCCCAGGGAGATCTGGGGGTCCCTCTTTGAGCCCTCCTTGTCACCTAGTCTCTCTGGGTCTGTGGATTATAGCATGGCTATCCTTTATTTTATAGCTTATATCCACTTATAAGTGAGTACATACCATGTTTGTCTTTCTAGGTTGGGTTACCTCACTCAGGATGATTTTATTCTAGTTCCACTCATTTGCCTTCAAATTTCATGATGTCATTTTTTAACAGCTGAGTAATACTCCATTGTGTAAATGTACCACATTTTCTTTATCCATTCCTTGGTTGAGGGATGTTACTTCCAGGTTCTGGTTTTTAAAAATAAAGCCATATTAGCATATTTCATTTCTGAAGGAGTGACTATTTCCCCATGTTCACACAGCTAGTAATTGGTATAACTGGTTATTAAGAGACATTGCTTAATCAAAGACCTGTCCTTTCCAGTGTAGCAAGTCTCAGTACCACAATAGTTTTTACAGAATTTGGAATAATTGTGTGTGCATATTTAAAAAAAAGAAAACCATACCCAGATCTGTGTAGTAAGTCAGGATTCTAACATCAGATTTCTTGGGGGTCAATATCAGTTTCTAGCTCTGTGACCTAGAATACAGTCCAGCATTTTGGGGAAGTTGAGGCAGAACACAAGGAGTGAATCAAATCACATCCACAATTGATAAAAGAGATTAGATGGATCTTCGCTTGCTTGCTTGCTTTTAACTGCCTTTCTTCCCTTCTACAGCTCAGGACACAGCCTAGGAAATGGCACTGCCTACAGTGGGCTGGGTCCTACATCAGTTGACAATGGAGACAATCTTGTGCAGAAATGCCTCCAGGCCAACCTGGTATAGATAAGTACTCGGTGGGGACTGTCTAATCAAGGGATTCTAGGTTTTGTTGACCATGAAAACTAACAAGGGGTTATTGTATATGGCAGATCAGCTGAGAGTAACACTAAAGATTAACCAATAAAGATATGTATTATGATACATATCAGAATGTCTAGAGACAGTTTAGAGGATTAAAAAGTACAGGAAGGAACATTATTTTTCCTTTTTTTGCATCTTTCTATTCAGTGGTGCGAAAGTAGGAGGAGGGGAAAGAGGGAGAGCAAGGGGAAGGAAGAGAGGAAAAAAATGATGTAAATATGAGAAATTTCCCCCAGAAGCACCCAATCTTCACCTTATTAGTCAAATTTGGGTCCCTTAAGCACCCTCTTCACCAGTTACAGATGAAGGTCAAGGGAGAAAAATAGAATAATTATAGTTAGCTTCATAATTTATTCACTAAGTACGGTTGCCAGCTAAACAATTTAGGGTTTGCTTTTAAGATGAGAAGGGTGGAGATGCTGACAGACAGCAAGGATTCCACTCTGGAGTGTGTGGGAAGTGTTCAACTCAGTGCGTTGGCCTGAAGGTCCTCTAGAGTTCCGTTCAGGGAAGAGCCAAGGTCCATCTTGACTTCCTAAGGCATTCCAACAGGTGAAGCTCCCTGATCAATAATTACTCCAACAGGCGATGAAATAATTGATGGAGACACAGACAAGGAAAGTGCAGACTGGAGAAGAATAACCACGTAGGGCGTGTTGAAAGGATAATTGAGAAGGAGCCTTGGAAGCAGAGACTTTCTGAAGTCTTTGACAATAGAGACCAATGTGAATATGAGAGCCTTGTACCCTGGGAGGTAACTAGTGGGTCAAGGCCACTTTTTTTGAAGGACTATGGCTATCAGGTTCCTGCTCTATTTTGGTAATGCAGCATCAGAATGAAATAAGATTGTCATGTAATGCTCTTTTAATTTTTTTTATGGCAAGTTGTTCCAAGAACAAGACAAGGCCTCCAGTTATGACAGGATTTAGTGGTCTTAATTATGATAGTTCCAAGAATATTTCTGGTTATCATCCATCTTATCTATTGCTAATCAATGTGTCATCCGTCTGTCTGTCTATCTATGTATATTTAAGAGGTACTTGGGGTTCACACCAGTAGTCTCTGCATATAAGGTAAGCTATCTAGCCTGGGATACACCCTCCTTTCAGGTATATTTGGTAGTCTTTTGATGGGATTTATAAACTATGATCCACAGAGACGCAGGAACTAAGCACACGGAGAAGGAAGGATGAAACTAATGCTTCCCCTGATTTTTCTTTTTACACACACACGAGCACACACAGTGTGCCATGGTATAGGTGTGCAGGTTGGAGGGCAGTTTGGGGGAGTCAGTTCTCTCCTTCTGCCATGTGGGGTTGGGGGACGGAACTGAGACTCTCGGGCTTGCTGGCAAGTGCTGAGACTGCCTAGACCACGTTACCAGAACCTCTTGTTCATACAGTTTCTTCTTTTCTAAAATCGGCCTTTAAGGTAATCTTTATTACAACAAAATTCACTCATTTTATGTGTCTGGTCTTGAGAGATTTGCCAATTATAAACAGAGCTCCAGAAGGCTTCCATCATTCTCAAAAGCCCCTGTTTGTCTTTTGTGCCAATCATTGCCCACCCCTGGCCACGGGCACCTAGCTGATCTACTTTCTGTCACCACAGAGCACCTCACCTATTGTCTAGATCCTAAAGACAGCATCTCGTTGCACACACTTGTCTGACTTGTCTCACTAAGCTTAAACTTTGTACACTCACGGCTCTGTTCTTGAGTGTCTGTCCCTTCTCATCATGGAATAGTATTCTAATTTGGGGGAACACATGAACACACTAAAGTTTGTTTCTCTAGTTAGTTGCCTTTAACATTGCTGGTTAAGTGTGTGTGTGTGAGCATGTTCTTGGTTTTCTTGAGCAAAAACGTACAAGTAGAATTTCTGGGTTGTGTGATAAGTAAATGTTTAACACTACACAGAAATTACTTTCTAAAGTGGATTTACCACGTTACGCCCACCCTCCACCCCTGTGATGGATGAAGGGTCCAGTTGTTCCCCACCCTCTCAAACCGTTGCAGTTATCAACCTTGGGAGTAAAGACGGACATCTTGGCACCTATGTTTCTATATGATCCCCACCCCTTCCCGCTCCCCACACCTTTCATCTTCCTTGGGAAATTAAAGCTTTGTTTCCCTCCAGATGAACTTTTAATTTTCAAAACAGATACACTACCAACTTTCTGGTGGGGTGAGGTTTCTATGGAGTTTTCGCTTTTAATCTCTCAAGTGCGTCTCTATATAAATAATAACTCTCTTTTTGAAAAGACTGGCAAGCACTAGCGAGAACGGAAGACAAAGGCTCTCTCCCCCATTCCTCCCCAACGTCCTTCTTTTCTTTTCTTAGAGGTTAGGATCCGCTAAGGTAACATCTAGGCTCTCACCCTGGTTCCCAGAAAAGCCCCGGAACATCAGCCCGGCCACCGGCACGGGGCATGCTCAGAGGGCGCGTGGCGCAGGCGTCGGCTGCAGTTGGGCCCGGGAGCCGGGAGGTGCCGCTGCGTCCCCGCTTCCCGCCGTTGACCCAGCGCTCAAAGTTGGGCAGGGAGCTGGGGGAGGAGGACCGCGAGCGAGGGTGGCGGAGCAGGGGCGGGAGGAGCGGAGGGAGGAGGGGACCGGAGCGTGTCACTCGCGCGCTCCCTCTGGGCACAGAGGATGTGCTGAATGGTGCGCTTCGAGGCGGCGGCCAAGCAGGAACCGGCGGCGGGCGGCTCGCACTGCCGGGCTCTGTTCCTTCGCGTCTTCCGAGGCAGCACAGACACCGCGGGCTCTCGACCCTGCGTCCCGCCCGGGGCATGGCCGGCTGCTGCGCCCTCGCGCGTCCCGCTTGTTGAGCGGTGCTGGCCAGAGGTGCGGAGGCCAAGAGGCCGGGAGGCCGGCCGGCAGCGGAGCCCAGAGCCTGCTGAGCCGAGAGCCGAGAGCCGAGCCCGCCCGTGCCCGGAGCTCCGCTCCCCATCCCCGCCGCGCTCGCCCGGGCTGCCCGGAACCCCGATGAGCCCAGATGGCTGGGGCACAGCCTGGAGTGCACGCCTTGCAACTCAAGCCAGTGTGCGTGTCCGACAGCCTCAAGAAGGGCACCAAATTCGTCAAGTGGGATGATGTAAGTGAGGGGCGGCGCGGTGGGGCGCGGGCCGGGCACCCGAGGGCGGGCTGCGTGGGGGTGGGGCGAGGGGCGCGTTATGCAATGGGGCGCTGGAGCGGGCCGGGGCGCACAGGTTGCCAGCTGACCTGCTGAGTGACAGAGGGTGACAGCTTCGCGCGCGCTCTCTTCCTCCTAGGGGATTTGGAGTTGACATCCTTGCTGGGTCTGGCCAGCGCCTGTCTCCTGAGGGATTTAAGTCTTTGGGGCCACTGGAGCTGGAGGGACAGGCTTTACCCGGTGTTGGGTCCTGAGAGTTTTGAAAGAGCATGAAGTTAGGACCAGCTGGATAGCGCTGGAAAGAACTAAACGCACCCCTCTCGGCTGGCTAAGGAGCTCTGTTACCTCCTTTGCCCTCTTTCAAGAAGGAATACCTACCACCCAGGTCCAACACCTTGCAGTTACCGATAGCCCTTGAGCATTTCTATTCTGGCCACTCGGCAGAAGACACAGCCATACAGCCGACAGGTGGTCGTTGATGCCAAACTTTAGCGCCTGGTTCCGGAGTGAGGGGCCTTGGAAAGGGCTGGAGAGGGCACACTAGAGGCAGGTTAGTGAGCAAATGAGAAGCTGTTAGGACCGAGGAGCCCAGAATGGGCCTGCAGAGGGGGGCGGGTTTTGAGAAATGAGCTTGCTTATAAGTCTTTACTTGGAAATAGACTCCCAACTTCACCCTCTCTGATCTACTTGCACCCTCTGCTGTATAGGACAGATCCTGTCCAGCCCTGGGACTCCACTGCTTCACCTATAGTCCAGATCCCAGGACTTCCCATGACCTCTCCCTTTCCTCTACCCTAGTTGCCTTCAGAACACTTAAAGAATTCTTACTGAAAACGCGAATGGGATGCACATTATGCTATCAATTTAGCTTCCTGGGTGTCGTCCAAAAAGGTTTGGTAAGAACAACTCACCTGAATACACCCGAGCTGTCAGGTTCTAAAGAAATTAAGTCCTAATGATGAATACATCTCTCATCAGAAGCAGCTGTAGGAGAATGAGCCGGTCTTCTCACTGAGAAGATTTCCCACCTCGTAAATTACAGCCTGTTATCCTCCCGGGTATTTTACTTTAATCTTCTTAAGCCAATTTCTAGTGTCTGAAAACAATTTAAATATTCCAGGTAGTGAATCCAATTACTTAGCTGAGTGCATCTGTGCCTATATTTTGTCCAGTTGCGGGATGAGCCACAGCCTCCTTAAAATCTCATGCCAGTTATTAAACGATGTAGGCAAGGATGTAAACACACTCTCTTTGCCGTGCGCTTTGCACTCTTCTCCTTTCTGCCCCAGTCTAATTGGACCGGATGCCGTTATAAATGGAATAGACTCCCGACACCAAACTCAGACACAGATGAATTGTTTTGTGTCAAGAAAACAAAGGGAAAGCGCAGATCAACAAGTAGAATGTTCTTGCCCATCTAGACGTACTTAAGTAAAGAGCTAATAAAATGGTGGCTCGGGAAAAGAGAGGGGGTAAAGCAGAGAGAAGAAGGAAGGAGAGGAGAGCAGAGTTCCAGAGTAAATAGGGGGTGGTTTCAGCTATAAGCTCTGAAATTCCTTACAAAACTTATGTTTTTAAAACTATATCTTAATCCTCCATGAATTCTGGTTTGTGAGATAGTAACATATTGAGAAGGAAGGATATAGATAACCAGGTGGGTGATTTGTATTGCATGTTTATGTAACAAACATTTCATGCTCATTCATCAGTGCCTGTCTTGAACTACCTTGTGGGATGATGGAGAAAGTAGATAACACCTCTTCTGTTATAGACTGGCCACACTAAATAGAAGAGACCAAAATCATCAAAACGCACATGGGAGAGATTGAATGATGCCCTGGGAGTGATGGAGAAGCCACTAGTCAGCCCTAGGAGAAGGGAGAGGTGGGAAGCATCCTCCCATCATTGCAACAGTGAGTTTCTGGGGAGGCTTGTGCGAAGGAGGCAGGCACTTTGGAGAGAGCGAGTCTTCTTAAAGAGAAAACAGATTGCACCCAGAGGATGAGTTAACTGGACTTCAGAGAAGTGCCCTGCAGGCATTCTCACTCTCTTGCTCTCTGCGATCTGTGCCCTAGGAGGCATGCAGACTTTCTAGTTATCATTTGTAGACCCTGCGTACCCCTTCTCTCGTCTTCCTAGGTTGTATTTCTTCTTTTAGAACCAAGTCAGTTTGATCCGGCTGACTGTTTCTAATGCATCTATGTGAAGTGGTGCCTTCCAGACAAAGAATACCCAATTTTGAATCCACCCAGGGTCTGGGTTCTGTCATCTCTTAGCAGTGTGACTTTACACCAGTAATCACATTCAACTTTTGTTGTCTTTTTGTACAAAACTGGTAGCGCTGCATTTCCCATACATTTGGTGTAACAGTTTGTGGGAAGCCTCGGTGATCCACACTCTCCCCACTTCCCCCCCCCTCAGAAGCATCCAGAAGGCCTGGTAGTCCTGGAATTGCTGGGTCCATCCAGTTTCTGATTGAGCTCTGAGAAAGGGCTTGAGAGTGTTCCTTTCCCACAGCGAGGTAGGTAGGTGATATGGCGGCCACTGCCACTGCCAGTCTGAGAAACAGCACTCTGTATATAACCAGGGAAAGTCTGTGAATGAACTGTTGCTGGGACTTCTTAGCCTGCGTAAATGGTCACTGACTTGCGAGTCTCATTTGATCTCCATGCTTACATTTTGAGAGATTTGTCATCTAGAAATTGGGAACACTCCAGTGACACTATTGTTAGATAAATAACCCCAGACAGGGTTATTGACTGAAGCATCATCAATACTCAGATTGGCAGGAATAACTCACAGAATTACACTTATTTTGAACTGTTGATAGGTAATGAGTGGAGAATTCTTCCTTCCTTCCTTCCTTTCTTCTTTCCTTCTTTCCCTCCCTTCTTCCTTTCTTCCTCTCATGTTCCCCAGGTTTGGGAGAGTTTCTGGTTTGATTTTGTGTCATAAAGTTATGGGAGTTTCTGTCTTTTAACTTTTGACACTGTCTTGGGGGGGAAATGCTCCCTGTTTCTAACCCAAAGGAACATCCCATTTCCTTGTCTAGAAGAATCATGAATGCTTCAAACAACTTAGCAGCCCTTTGTGCACCTGCTGTGCTGTGAAAGCAGTAGAGTCCTGCGGTAAGGAGGGAGTGTGGGCAGCTCCCATCGATTTCTACTCTCCTATCAGACAGCACAGTGCATACAAAGAATTGAAAGTGATGTGTTGGGGCTATTTGGGATGGTGAAGCACTGCTACATAACATAACCACTAGTCATGTTTTGCCGACCACCATCTGGAATGGGAGGTGTTGCCTACATAGTGCTGTGCCATGCACAACTTGTCTTGGTGAAGTTGTGAATGTTCTAAGGATGATTGTCACTGACAAAGGCCCAAATAGATGACAGTAGGTATCAAGTGGCTAAGAGCAGGATCTGGGGTCTGCAGAGACTCTGTAATACTCAGCCAGACACTTGCTGTCTGAGCCTGTGTTCCTGAGCTTCTGACCCATTGTGACTGCTTGTTTACTAATAACACTCAATAAAGCAAATTACAGTTTTTTATTATGTATTTGCATATGACCAGATTAAAGGTGGAACATGGCTACCCTTTGTACTGTGGATGTTACAGGAGAGCTGACGTGAGGTAGACAGTGGGCGGCAATTTCTTTATCTTAGGTAGGGAAACAGGGAGATTATTATGAATTTGATGCTTGTCTCCTTTGAGTTTTGACTTCTGTGTGGATTGGCTTTGTGGAGCACATTTTTTTCCTGAGAAGATGCTACACACATATCTACTTACCTCAGATAGGAAGCCCATGACAAGCCCAAGTGCAGATGCCACCAAAGTCCACCTCGGTGAATAATACGTTTCATTTGGGATTACTTACAAGAATGTGGGTGAGAGGTTACTTGCAGAAGCAGAAATGACTGACAACGGCATTCACTAAAGCCTACCTCACCCTGGGTGCACCTGGAGCACACTGCACAGCCCGCGGGCAGCTCAGCAGGATGGCAAGTGTTCTCAGTTGGTCCAAACCTCTTCCATGCAGCTAGGCTGGTTTCTGCTTCTTGGAGGTAGCATGGCTTGTCTATTTGGAAGCTTGGCTTGTGTGAGAGAGATTCTTAGCAGCCTTTATTGTTTGCTCTAGGGAGGAAGAGGCCCAGTGAATCTGGTTAGTTTCATGGACTTCCTGAAGCTATTTCAAGTTGTTTATCTTATGGCTTATTAAGCTTCCCTTCAGGAGGAAATGTTTCAGTCTCCGAGAAAACTGCTACTCAACAATTGGACATGAGACAGGAAAGGAATTATCCAAAACTGTGTTTAAAAGCCCCCTCCCAGCCTCTGGGCTGCTGGTTTCTCAAACCTAGGACCTTTATATTTTAATTTTCTGATCTCTGGGGAGTTTTTTCCCCCTTCTCTCCTGGCCTCTCTCCCTCCCACATTTTCTCCCTCCCTCCCTTCCTCTTTGCTATTCCTTCTATTCTTTCTTCTATTTGTTTTTTTCCAAGACAGGATTTCTCTGTGTAACAGCTCTGGTTGTCCTAGAGCTCTCTTTGTAGATCAGGCTGGCTTCGAACTCACAAAGACTCTCTAGTCTATGTCTCCCATGTGCTGAGATTAAAGGCATGTACTACCAGGCCAGAAGTGGGATTTTTTCATTTATCTTTTTTTTTCAGCCTTGCTTCCCAAATTCATGTCACATTGTGGGCAAGTTGCCTAGTATATCTCAACCTCGTGTTTCTTTACTGTAACATGCCTGTTGCATATGTTATATCACAGAAAAACTACCGAACTCCATATGTATTTCCTTGTATCATTTCTGGCACATGGGAACCCCAATAGAAGGGAGGTTTAAAAAGCAACCAAGCTATGCAAGTAGAAAGAAAGGAGATATGGATTTTGGGAAGGTATTCAGTAAGATCCCACTCTGATTCTATAGGTATAATATTCATACCTTCCTTGCATCCCATTTAATATGTGTTTCAGTTTTGTATTTTGTAATTTAAGGAGGAAAAACATCTACTTTTACCCTTTTTAAAATTTTCAGATGTTCCAGAGAAAATGAGTCTATATAATTCAAAACAGAATCCAGTCTCTACAAGCAATCAGTTTACAACCCATCTAGAAGTTTGTTTCTACACCCATACAGACACACATACACTTTTGCACACATGAGCAGACATACACATACAAATGATTTCACATGGTACATCCTCTTTTTGTAAGTGCAACCTACCCTGCAGAAGCCAAGAGTCCTGGCTGGGCTGAGTTGTTGGGAATGGTTATGGAAGCTTAGAGGTCTAGATTTATATTCAAGATGTCCCCTGGATTTGAAAAGGTAATATCCTCTTTTGTTCAATGCCCACCCAATAAAAAACTAAATAATAGGCCAAGCAGGTTAAAAACAAGCAAACAAACAAACAAACAAACCACCCCATGGCTAAGGCAGCATCCTAAACCAAATCATAACTAGAACTTCTGTATTCTGTAGCATTAGTTCTAGTTTCTACAATGATGAGATAATACTAACAAGATTAACGAAGGGAGCAGAGTGAAAGGTACCATAAAATGGGAAGTCAGCAGGTTCTCCTTGGAAGGGGTATGGGGAATGGAAGAAGCAGCTGATTTGACAGCAGGTGGATCCGGGTTGGGTCAGCCACAAAGATGAGGTTTTGACTGGAAGGCATCAAGTCCTCTCTACAGAGCCACTTAAACTTCCACAGGGGCTGGGAGTGTGGCTCAGCAGTTAAGAGCACTAGCTGCTCTTGCAGAGGACCTGGATTCAGTTTCTAGCCTCCACATGGTTGTTAACAGCTGTTTGAAACTCAGTTCCAGGGGCTCTGACACTCTCTTCTGACCTCCAAAGACATACTTCTTCATGCATATGATGTATATAATATGCTCATGCACATGCACACACATATACACACACGTCAAATGAATAAAAATCAAAAAAATACCTTCAAATGTCTTTTATTGTTGGTTAAGAAACTCTGATTTTTCTGTTGACAACCAGTAATGACAATAATCTAAATAAATACAAAAATATCATTTTCTCTAAGTGAGAGATGAAGAAGGTAAGCTAAGGTTTGCATCATAGTGTAGTATGCATATAAGAAAGAATACAAGTCATGTGTCCCGATGCATCGTTGTCCACAGAGCCGTCACTTGTCACTAACATACTCTCTAGGGACATCATCACTGGCAAGCCTGAGGAGACAGAGTCCATTCTTAACACCATCCCTACCCTCTGGGTTGCTTTTTATGACTGGTGAGTCCTTAGATGGCTATGCCTGTTTTTAATCTACGGCAGCTATTTTTATTTTGAATGGAAACTAAACCAAACCTCTCCAGCCTACAGCGTTTGTATTGTTGCCGAAATTGTCCCTATCTCCAACAGCAACAACAGAAGGGGCTGATCCTTCGCATTTGCGTTGATGGCCCCTGATTAGGTCCTTATCTGTCCTGAGGCTGAGCCTGGAAAGTGTAGCAGGTGTGGAGAATGCCCCACAGGAGGAAACACAGCTCTAGGAATTTAGCCTGGAGAGTAATGCACACAGGCAGCTGCTGGCACAGCTCAGCAGGTTCATAGAGCGCTGCTGTCAGGATGCATTTCTCTTCCTTCCTTTTTTCCCCTCCCTTCATTTCTGTTTCTGTGCTGGAGATTAAATTCAGGGTCACTATATATGCTAATCAGACACCGTGAAGTTGGCTGTACCCAGACTTCATTTTTGTAATTTAGTATTTTTTTTTATTATAGCATGTAAAGGTTAAGGAAGAATTCGCATAACACAAACTAAGCATTTTAAAGGGAACAGTTCACTGGCACCCAAGGTACTAATAAACTGCACTAACAGCAGACCATTCCCCCTTCCTAACACCAGATGCAGACATTGTCTACTCCCAGGGCCTTAGCTTAATTTTTGCTGGCTATTAGAATCTCTTACTATTTCCCTTGAAAGTAGCCTATCAGGAAATTGCTCCAAATCATACTTACCTGTGGCAATGCATAATTGGATTTTTTTTTTAATGGCAAACCTGGTAACCCGTAGTTAAAAGTGTCCTTTTCCAAAGTGTCTGATGCAACTGTGAGTGGTAAAGTAGCAGAACGGCAAGGGGATGGATTGCTAGTTGCTGCCTGGCACTGTGGGTCTGCACTTAAGTGCAAACCCTTGCTAGCAGAAAACACCATTTTCCCTGTTACCTGAGCTGGCATTACGTTCCCAGAGCCTTTCAGCTCATATCACAAATTCCATATGCACTGCAGATTTACAACATTTGAGTCCTTGATCAGAGCCGGATGGCCTCTGTCTCTGGAGCAAAGGATCTGGAGACACATTGCTGAAGTCATTTATTTACTCATAGGATCCTAAGGAAACATTCAATTCTTGGGGGGGGGGGAGAGAAAAAGAAAAAGAGCTGAAATAGGATACAAAGAATGCTGGCTATTCAAGAGCCTTCCCCAGTCCCCTTTGATCTCTTAGAAGGTCTAATATTTCATTTTTTTCTTTTCATGTGTTAGTTTGAAAAATTTTTTATTCTTTAAAACTGTTTGAGTTTACATATTAATTGACATTGACTAAATGCATACATCTACCAAGAAGCTAAAATATTATAGGTTGGGAAATAGACTATTATAAAATGAGAACAATAAGTAGTTGTTATTAAATGAGAATTAAAAACATCCTACATCTGTTTTCCATTTCCAGGGCTTTCTCAGTTCCCAGTGTTTTGTTTCATTTTATTGCATCAAAGTTTTATGAGCAAGTCCAGGGGAAAAGGGATCAGTGAGCAAAGGAAACCTTGTCACCTGGACTGGACATGGGGTATATCACGGGACAGCACCGGGGCCTGGAGGACGGTTTTGCTATTTTTTAAAAAATCAATTTTTTAGACTTACCTACAAAATAAATGTCAGAAAATTAATTTTTATTCATGTAGTAGACGATGTTATATAAGCTTAAAAAGGAGCAACAAGGACACAGACACAGAGCAAGTCAGCAAGTCGTCCAGCTGATTCAAGAAAAGTAACTGGTGTAAATAGTGCATTTGTACAGTTGACTGTGGTTGAGTCTTTGCATCCATGCCACACACGCTTGGTAGGACTTCCTGTAACAAAATGGGCATCTAAACTCCATGTGCCAGAATGCCTTGGGGCTGAGATTCTGACTGCATATTAAATTGATAGATGGGAGTGAATCCTGGAAGTCAAAGGTGTGGAAGAGGCCAACTTCCTACACTGTATTGTTTCTGCAGTTCTGTGAGATGCTGAAAAGCTGGCACATTGGGTCAGAGTTCATCATGCCCGGTAGAGGCCGTTATCTGCTAGTTAAGCCTTTAACGGAATTGGTGTGTTGGGTCTCAGCAGCCTTTCTTGCCTTTGAAAGGGGGCTGGAGCAATTCATGGAGACTTATCTACAGCTTGCTGCGTTGGCCTTTCCAGCTCTGTCGAGTGACTACTCACCTGTATTCACCCCTCTGTGATCAGAATCCCCAAGAGGTTTCTGTCCCATTGAACTCTGTCTGACAAAGTCCTGCTGTCTTTGGCATTGAACTCACTATGTAGCAGATACTAGACTTGAACTCACTGTCTTCCCGCCTTCCCCTATCTTACTTATAGGCGCTTGCTACCTGATCTAGCTTGTGCTATGAATATCACCACAGTTTCTTGTTTTTTTTTTTAAAAATTTTTAGAGATGCTCATCCAATAACCAATAAAAATCACCCTTCAAGGAATTCCTAAATGTGGAGAATTACAGAGAAATAAAAGATTGATGTGTCTGAAAGCATTCTGCCGCGAGACTGATTCACAGGGAGAGAGTTATATTACCTTCATTGCTAAAATGAGGAAAAGAAAAATACAAACCTACAGATCTAAATTTCTATTTAAAATAAAATCTCCAGTGGCATCAGTTATTCTCCACAGAAGCAATAAATTTATCAGACAACTAAATTTCCTCCTAGTCCCACTTCAGTGTGGACTTGAGCCTGCACCCTCTCCTATGCTCTTAGCCCTAGAAGCAAGTCCACCGTCCTCATTTCCCAGCCCGGCTCCTTCCCTAGGCTTCTGAGACTCTGGGCATCATCATTATCCCCGCCCACCTGTCTTTTGACGATATCTGCTTCTCTTCTGGTGAATCTCTTCTAAGAGCACACCAATCGATATGCTTTATTAGTCAGCTTTCCATTATAATACCAAGTATCTGTAAAAATCAACTCATTGAGAAATTTATTTCTCTTCATAATTTTAGAGCTTTCAGTCTTTTGGTTCTGGGAGCAAGGCAGCTCACATGTCATAAGGGAGTTTCAAAGAAAAACATATCTTCCCGTTACCAGCAAGTAAAAGAGAAGGGCCCCACAGTTCTGAACACCTCCCAATAGGTCCCTACCGTCTGAAGGCTCCATCAGCTCCAGAGAGCCTCACTCAGGGCATGGGGATTTTAACACATGAGCTTTTTTATTTGACATTGGCTGTCCAAACCGAAGCAAAACCTTTAGCCACCACACACTGAACATAAAACCGTCACAATGTTCCCAGTTCTCTTTCCTCCTTCACTTTCTCCCCCTCTAGTGTTGAGGCGGCAGGCCGCATCCCACCACTCAGCTAGCTTTACACCTGAAATAATTACACGGAAACTGTATTCTTTTAAACACTGCCTGGCCTGTTAGTTTCAGCCTCTTATTGGCTAATTCTCATATCTTGCTTTAACCCATATTTAGTAATCTGTGTAGCACCACGAGGTGCTGTCTTACCAGGAAGGATCTTAGCCTGTGTCCATCTCGGAGAGGAGAGCTATGGCGTCTGCCTAAGGCATCTGCCTCACTCTGCTTTCTTTCTCCCACAATTCTGTTCTGTCTACTCCACCTACCTAATTTTCTGTCCTATTAAAGGGCCAAGGCAGTTTCTTTATTAACCAATGAAAGTAACACATAGACAGATGACCCTCCTCCATCACTCCCACACACAACAAAGATGTTCTCTCCCTCTCTCTCTGTCTCTCTCTCTGTCTCTGTGTCTCTGTCTCTGTCTGTCTCTCTGTGTCTCTCTCTCTCTCTCTCTCTCTCTCTCTCTCTCTCTCTCTCTCTCTCTCTCTCTCTCTTCTCCCAGATATAATGTTCTCACATTTGCTGTGTAGCAGAATTTGCCCTTGAAGGCCGATCCTCTTGCCTCTAACATGTCAGACCTAGGAGTAGAGTTGGGGAGCACCACACAGAGTTGAGGTTGACCAGGCTTGCTGTGCAAGCTGTCTACCAACTGAGCTGCAGCCCCAGCCCTGAGGATGTAACCTCTATTCCCCATATCTTACCATCTACTCACTCCTCAGTACTCCAAAGCCTTGTTTTGCCTTCATCATTGGTGTGAAATTTTTAATCACTTCTATGAAAATTTTCTTGCCCTGGCTTCTGGCAAGTTTAGGTCCTACCTCCTAGTGCTATTGTTTGGAGTCTACATAGTGTCTTTTCCTACTGTACATTTTTAAAATCCTTTCACACAGTTAATATTCAGGCTTTAACTATGTTGTACATTTTAAAAGGTATCATAGTCTTATGAATTTATAATGATAAATGTTTTTGTTCTTATCCTCATGAAATTTACTTGCAAGTAGAGGAGATAGATACTTGTCAAGCAAAGGTATCATTTTATTCTAATTGAGTTGTTACAGAAAAAAAGTTACATATACCTATAAAAAGTATGGAAGGAGTTTCTTTTTGAGACATTTTATTAATGAGAAGACCTAGGCACTATGTAGGACTTGACATGACAGACAGGGTGTGTTTCACCCATGAGAGAGGATGTGGGGATACCACAAGGAGTCAAGGAACACAGGGCTTTGATGGAGAGAAGCAGGACAAGCAAATGGGGAGGGTGGCTCAGATAGTGATTTGTGGTAGCAAGAGCCTGCCTGTGTAGTGCTTTGGCCTGGGAAGTTTTTACACATAGAGTCAATAAGAAGCTATTAAACACATGGTTCTAGTGTACACATTCCTGACATTTGGGGCCAGGGAATACTGTTGTGAGCTTATGGCCTGTATTATATGACGCCTAGTGGCCTATCTGACTTTTACCAAATAGACGCCAGAGTTGTGATGTTAAAATTGTTTCTAGATATTTCTAGCAGTCCCCAAAGTTATAAAACCACTCCCAGTTGAAAACCACTGATTAAAATAACATGCTCTGTTCTTCACTGATTTAAAATGTATCAGGCCCCTCTCTTGCCTCGTTCACTCTCTTTGTCCCTGCCCACCACAAGCATGCTAGTTTGTAAGTACATAAAAAGATATTCAAAATCATTGGTGATAAATCATTGCAAATTAAAGCCAAATAGGATGGTTACTTGATACCCACTAGAGCTGTATTGAAAAGATCGGTTTTCCTGTCTGATAACATGCTACATAATTAGCGTCTAGGTGGAACACAGGGGGTCTAGGTTTCTCTTTTGTCCCCTAGTTCAGTGTCTGACACACACTGCATGGTATTTAAAGAATCACGCTTCTGGTTTTTCTACATGTTCTGTCAAAAGAAATTTTTATTCCTTATTTCTTCTCAGTTAAGAGTAAATTTCTTCACTGGTTCCCTTCTCTGTTCCGAATGAAGCTACATAGCTCTCTACATTCCTTTTTTTTTTTTTTTTTTTTTTTTTTTTTTTTTTTTTTTTTGAGAAATTCCAGTCTTCTTGTAGCCCTGGAGGAAAACACCCATCAGTGATGATTTTCGTGGCAATTCTGCCTCAGTTATGCTAATTCAGCATTCTACCTTCACATCTGTTATAGTTTGATATCATATGTCTCCTACAAGCTTATATGTTTGAGCACTTGGTCCCCACTGTTGGTGTTAACTATGGAGGTTGTGAGGCCTTAGGGAAGGAGCCTCACTAGAGGAAGTGGACTATCGTGGGATGCCTGAGAGGGCTATCGATCTGCTCTTCTTCTGACTCCCTATCTCTGACTCTCTGAGATGTGAGCATGTGGGTACCATATTCTCTGACCACCACAGAGCTGCTAGTCACATGCCATCCCACTGTGATAAATTGTATTACCTCAAACTGTAAGCCCAAATGAACCTTTCTCTTCAAGCTGCTTTTTGTTGGGTATTTCATTATGGCAAGGAGAAAACAATGAACATGACATCCTAGGTTAAATTTATAATGTTCTTATTTCATATTCACAATTTTATTGTTGATGTGTGGAGTTCTGTCTCAGAATTCTCCTTCCCTGGCATAGCTTTTTCACCCCCGTGTATATTATCATCATATTTCTCTCTACCACTTCCTAATATGCATCTTGGGCAATATCTGTAGAGCACTGCAGGGTTTTTGTGCCTGGGTTGATTTACAGTCTTGGTACCTTTAGAATTGCATGAGTCTAGTTACATGTGTTCTCTTGCAGTGGCATGAAAGCATGAGAATCACCATGAAGTCAGACTTGTTCTCAGCCTTGGCCAAGACCTCAGACAGGGGCTAAGAAAGGAGCTGGGTAGTTGAAGTTAGTCATGAGGCTTCTGCTGATTTTCTTATCAGTTTATGTGGGCTGCGCTAAGGAAGGAGCACAGATTTGCAGCAGGAACTTCTTCCCTCTTGCTTCTGGAAACTGAAAGTGCAGACGTTTTGCAAGCTTATTTTCTTCTAAGTGCCAGAGGGAAGGGGTTGTTCCTGGCCTCTCTTCTTGGCTTACAGGTAGCTGGTTTCTCTTCCTGTCTCCTTCAGTTTGTGTTTGTGCCCCAGATTCCTCTTCTTGTAAGGATACTCACATCTTGAACTTGATTATGGAGGACATGGGCAAATGGTTGAGACAAATGGTTACTGAGGACCTGTAACCAAACATGGGGTCAGGAAGAAGAACCAATAAACTGGAATCAGCAGTATCTGAACAAAGCAAAGAGGCCTAAGACAGAGACCCAGCATCTAAATTTAGTAGGTTTTGGCCTTTTAACATTAACATTTGATTTTTAAGATTCTTGCAGTGAATTGTCGCCAAGATTTTTTTTTTTTTATTGGAATCTTGTCCATTGCTCTGAAAAGAAGAGGAGGTGACCCGAAAATGGCCTGCGGGTTAATGCCAATTGGTCTGGAAGTTAGGCGATGTGCTTTGTGCAGCTCACCAAGCCTTTTGTTTTTCTCACCTCGAGAAGAGCAGGCGATGGAACATGTCTGCAAATGTATCTGGGAACTGTCATACTTGTAATCTCGCAGACGCCTAAAACAGTGTTGAATTATTCCTGCATTTTAAGAACAAATTTTATTTCCAAATGGCTTCTTTTTTTTTGACATTTAAGTTTGAAGGAATTTTGAAATTTTTGACTTTTTCTGAAATTCCATGCGCCAGTGCCATTCTTTTAAAAGATAATTTTCCAAGCTATATGTTAAGAATGTGTGGGAAGGGGCTGGGGAAGTGGCTCCTCAGTTGAGGGCACTGGATGCTCTTCCAGTTTGGTTTCCAGCACCTACATGGATGCTCACAGTTGTTGGCAACACCTGTCTTACAACACCCACCTTTGCTTTCTGACTTCTGTGGACAACGGAAATGCAGGGGGTTCACAGACATTCACGAAGACAAAACACCTGTACACATAATATAAATACATTTTTAAAGACCCCATTGTCTTTGGGTGAATACCTTGCTTAGCCTACATATAGTAGGGAGGGTCTAGATACAGTAGGGAGAAGTGGATGAGGGGTGGGGTGATGGGGAAGGTGGAGAGAATGGGAGGAGGGAAAGGAGTGGGAACTGGGATTGGTATGTAAAATGAAAAAAGATAGTTTGTTTTCTTTTTAAAAAAATAAAAAAGAATGCAAAAACGTAAAAAAAGAATATGTAATAAATATCAGAATAAGACTGGATGCTGATTGCCTCAAGATATTAAGAATAGACCTATATATGAGCCTGCAGTTCCAGCAGTTTTGGGTATCTACTGAAAGTAGTTACAAGTAAAGTCTTAAGGGGATGTCCACGCTTCTTTATCCATGGCAGCATTGTTCAAAGCCAGTAACTCAAGGTCCACTGAAAGATGAGTAGATAATAAAACATGGTGCAGCTATAATATGAATGAACATGGAGGATATTTTGCTAAGTGAAATAAGCCAGGCAGAAAAGGATGCCATTGCATGCCTCCATTTACAGAGTAATCAAATTTCTTGAGACAGAAAGTATAATGATAGTTCCAGGGCTATAGAAGGAGGAAATAGCATGCAGTGTTCAATGGTTGTAGCACTTCTGTTTGGGAAGATGAAGTGGTTCTGCCAGTGGATGGTGGTGGCACGACATGGTAATATAAGTGTGTGTCAATGAAATGCCACTCAAGTGTGATTTTAGCTATGATAAATTTTATGTTTGAACTCTTTTGCTCAATAAAATGCATATTAAAATAAGCCTCAATTTGATACTTCAGCACATTTTTAGTTATTATTATTTTTGTGTTTGTGCACATACTTGTTTGCCAAGGTGAATTTGTAGAGGTCAGAGAATAACATTCAGGAGCTTGTTCTCAGCTTTTGATCTTGTAGCTCAGTGTCTCAATTGACGAGGACTCCCGGGTAACTGGCTTGTAAGCTTTTGATCAATTGTAGCTCTTTCTTCAGCCTCATAGTAGGCATGCAAGACTAGAGATTTGGGTTCTTAGGGGTCACATTCAGTTTCCTGGGATTGAGCAAGAGGTGCTTTCACCTCATGTCCTAGGCCAATATTTGTTTTTTAAATATGTCAATATTTATAGCAAACATTGTTATGTGGCATGCATGTATTTGTGAAGGCGCCTTACTAAAATCATCCTCTTTGATACTTGCAGCTTTGGAAGATACATATCAGTATGTATATACATATCAGCCTTTCTATCCCTGCTCAGTGAAGAACTGAGAAAGGGAATAGGGAGGCACTGGAAATCAAGTGGGCTGCCTCCAGTGCTGAGCTCTTAAAATTAAACTTATAGGGAAATGAAAATCCATTACTGCTGCTCTGCCTACCCTGAACAAACAATAAAACCTTCCAAAGTTCTCCCTAAGTTCTCTGTACGCTTTTGTAACAACATCTTTTGATTACTCAGAGGTTAGCATTTGCTGTGGTTGGGATATATATGAAATTGCTGAAAAAGATATGGACTTCAGCCAGGGAAGCAGATAGGCTAACAGCAGATCTTCACCTATTCCAATCCAATCCAGTCCCCTGGTCTCTTCCCTAGCTCTGTAGCAGACCACTTGCTAGGGCTCCTTCTCATGCTCTGCTTCTGTTCTCAGGGGATTAAGAAATTCTGGTGGAACACCCTCTTTTCCTCCCTCCTAAGGCTCCTCTCCATCCCTCCATCCCTTTTCCTAAGTATCAGCTCCCAATGTAGAAAGACCTTTTACCTGGAACCCCTAGTGGCCACACCTGTCTGGATCCCCAAAGAATTTCCTGCCAGTCAACACAGCCACCACACTCCACTATGAACCAAAGAGGAAACTGAAACCAAGAGCAAAACACCCACCCAACAAAGACAAGACCAGATATCAGCACCTACAATTATAATCTTCCCAAACCCAGATGTCTAGACACCAGCATGAAAAGACAATCAATAACAGCCAGGCCAATATGTTTCCACTAGAGCCCTGCCACCCTACCATGGTGTGCCGTGAACATTACAACATAGCTGAAGAACAAGAGAAATACCTTAAAATACCCTTTATAATATGATAGGGGTACTTAAAGAGGAAACCAATAAATTCATCAAATCTATGAAAAGATAAACAGCGGAAGAAAACGAATAAAACAGTTAAAGATCTTAAAGTGGAAATAGAGTCATTAAAGAAAACCCAAACTGAGTGGAAAATTTAGAAACTAGAACAGGAGCCTCAGAGGTCAGCCTCACCAACAGAATATACAAAATGAAAGGGAGAATATTGGGCATTGGAAACATGAGAAAGAAATGGATACCTTGGTCAAAGAAAATACTGAATTAAAAAAAAAACATGAAACATCCAAGGAAATGTGGGACAAGATGAAAATACTAAATCTATGAATAGTAGGAGCAGAAGAAGGAGTAAACACCCAAGTCAAAGGCACAGGAAATATTCTCAATAAAATCATAGAAGAAAAATTATCCAATTTAAAGAAAGAGAGGAGAAGCACACGGAACACCAGATAGACTGGACCAGAAAAGAAAGTCCTTTTGCCACAGAATAATCAAAACACACAGTGCAAAGAGAGACTACTAAAAGCTTCAAGGGAGAAAGACCAAGTAAGATAAAAAGGCAGACCTATTAGAGTAACACCTTACTTTTCAATGGAGACTTTAAAAGCCAGGTGCCTGGATAGATACTCTACAGACTCTAAGAGAACACACATGACAGACAGACTGCTATGGCCAGCAAACTTTTAATCACTATAGCTAGGGAAAATAAGATATTCCATGAGAAAACAAAAATTAAGCAATATCTGTCTACAAACCTAACCCTATACAATGCACTAGAAGGAAAACTCCAACCTGAAGAAGTTAACTACGCATAATAATCCCAGACCAGCAATTCAAAAGAGGGTAAACACGCTACCCTGCCATCACCACCACCACCACCACCACCACCACCACCACCACCACCACCACCACCACCACCACCACCACCACCACCACCACCAGAATACCAAAATAAATAAAGAAATAACCCAAGTAACAGGAATCAACAAACTGCTCAGTAATTTCTCTCAACACAAATGGTCTCAATTATCCAATAAAAAGACAGACTAGCAATAAATGAGAAAACAGGGTATATTCTTCTGCGCATTGCAGAAACACATCTTAACATCAAGATAGACATCACCTCAGGGTAAAGGGATGGAAAAATATTCCAAGCAAATGGTCCTAGGAGGCAAACTGTTGGAGCCATTTTAATATCTAATAAAACAGACATGATGCAATATCTAATAAAATGGGCTTTAAACCAAAACTAATCCTAAGAAATAGGGAAGGACACTACATACTCATCAAAGGAAAAATCAAGTAAGGTGACATTACAATTATTAATATTTATAGAACAAACAGAAAGACATATACATTCATAATAGAATTACTACTACAGCTTAAATCACATATTGACCCTTGCAAACTGGTAGTGGTTTCAGTAACCTGCTCTTGCCAATAGACAGATCACTGAGACAAAAACTAAGCAGAGAAATGCTGGAGCTAACTGATGTTAAAAACCAAATGAACGCCGGGCGGTGGTGGCGCACGCCTTTAATCCCAGCACTCGGGAGGCAGAGGCAGACGGATCTCTGTGAGTTCGAGGCCAGCCTGGTCTACAAGAGCTAGTTCCAGGACAGGCTCCAAAGCTACAGAGAAACTCTGTCTCGAAAAACCAAAAAAAAAAAAAAAAAAAAAAAACAAAACAAAACAAAAAAAAAAACCAAATGAACTTAACCGATATTTATAGAACCTTTCACTCAGCCATGAAACAATATCCCTTCTCAGTAGCTCATAGACCTTTCTCCCAAATTGACCACATACATGGATACAAAGTAGTTCTTAACAGGCACAAGGAATTTGAAATGACACCCTGCATTTTATCTGATCACCATGGATTAAAGGTAGATATCAATAACAACAGAAACAATAGACTACTTACATACTCATGGGAACTGAATGTCTCACTACTCAATGAAAAATGGGTCATGGCAGATATAAAGAAAAAGATATAAAGACTTCCTAGAATTGAATAAAAATGAATACACAACTTACCTAAACTTATGGGATATAATGAAAGTAGCTCTAAGAGGCAAGTTCATAACACTAAGTGCCTACATAGAAAAATGAGAGAGATCTCATACTAGTAACAGAACAGCACACATGAAAACTCTAGAACAAAAGGAACAAATCACAGTAAATACAAAAGAAGTAGATGACAAGAAATAATCAAACTCAGGACTGAAATCAATAAAATAGAAACAATAAAGACAGGGCAGAGAATCAATGAAACAAAGGGTTTTTTTTTTGGAGAAAAATCAGTAAGATTGAAAAAAATCATATACAAATCAACTAAAAGGCAGAGAGAATATACAAAATAACAAAAACAGAAAAGAAAATGGGGACATAAAAACAAACACTGAGAAAATCCAGAGTATTATAAGTACATATTTAAAAACCCTTCACCCCACCAAATTGGAAAATATAAAAAATAGATAATTTTCTAGATATATACCATTTACAAAAATTAAATCAAGATCTTGTAAGCAATTTAAACCTATAAACCCTAGTGAAATAGAAGCAGTGATTGAAATATTTTCAACAATGGCTGTAACAACAGCAACAATCCAAGGCAGATGGCTCTAACGTAGAATTCTACTACATTTTCAAAGAAGAATTAATGCCAATACTCCTCAAATTATTCCACAAAATGGAAACAGGAAGATCACATTGCTTAATATGTTTTATGAGCCCACAGTTATTCTGATACCCAAACATAATACAGGTCTCCCCAAGTGAATTATAGGTCAATTTCCCTTGGGAACATAGATGCAAATATTCACAATAAAATACTTTCAGACTTAATCCAAGAACACATCAAAAAGATATCCACCATGATCAAGTCAGCTTCATGTCAGAGATGCAGGGATAATACAATATATGCAGCATATGAATATATGTAAACAAATTGAAGGAGACAAGCCATATGACAATCTCATTAAATGCAGAAAACACCTTTGACAAAATCCATCACTCCTTCATAAAAGTGCTGAAGAGATTTAGGAATACAAGGGAAACACCTCAACACAATAAAGACAGTTTACAGGAAGCCCATAGCCAACGTCAATTTAAATGGAGAGAAATTCAAAGCAATTCTATTAAAATCTGAAACAAGACAAGGTTGTCCACTCTTTCCATATATATTCAATATAGTATTTGAAGATTTACCTAGAGCAATAAGACAACTGAGGGAGATCGAGGGGATACAGATTGAAATGGAAGAAGTCTCAGAGTTTCTTTATTTGTAGATGATATGAGAGTATACATACATGACCCTAAAAGTTCCAGCGAGAAACTCCTATGGCTGATAGACACTTTGAGAAAAGCAGCTGTATACAAAATTAATTTAAAAATCAGTAAATCTCCTGTATACAAATAGCAAATGAATTGAGATAGAAATCAAGGTAGCAACACCTTTCTTGATAGCCACAAATACTATGAAATTTGTTGGAGTAACTCTGTCCATGCAAGTGAAAGATTTGTATGATAAGAACTTTAAGATATTAAAAAAGTAGTATTAGAAGATGAAAAATGGGTTGGTAGAATTGGTATGGTAAAAATGGCCATCCTATCAAAAGCAATCTACAGATTCAGTGCATCCCCCATCAAAAGTACAACACAATTCATAATAGATATTCAAAAAATAATTCTCAGCTTCATAGGGAAACACCCACACAAACCCAGATAGCTAAAACAATCCCATTTTTTTTTAAAAAAAAAAAAACACCTACTTTAGGTATCACCATTCTCAATTTCAAGTTGTACTCCAAAGCTATAGTAATGAAAATTTATGGTATCGACACAAAAAGATACACATCCAACAATGGAATAGAATTGAAGCCCCAGAAAAACATCCAAACATCCATGAACTTCTGGTTTTGGGTAAAGAACCCAGAAATACACACTGGAAAAAAGACAGCACCTTTAACAAACGAGGTTGGTCAAACTAGAGCACTGCATGTAGAAGAAGAAAAATAGAACCATACTCATCACGCTGCATAAAACTCAACCCCATTGGATCAAAACTTTAACATGAATCTAGATATATTGAACCTGACAGATGTGAAAGAGAGGAATAGCCTCGAACTCCCTGGCATGGGAGTAACTTCCTGAACAGAACACTGTTAGCACAGGCACTAAGGTCAACAATTAATAAATGTGACCTCATGAAACTGAAAAGCTTCTGTATGGCCAAGGACACTGAAGTTCAGACAAATCCTATACTGTCTACAGTATAGGAAAATTTTCTATAACAATTCTACATCTATTAGAGGACTAATACTCAAAATATATAAAAACCTCAAAAGCTAGGTAACAGGAAAATAAACAACCAAATTAAAAAAAAGATGAGGTATAGATTTAGGCAGAAAATTCTCAAATGAGGATACTCAAATGGCCAAGGAATGCTTAAAGAATTGTTCATCTTCATCAGGGAAATGCAAATCAAAACTACTTTGAGATTTTATCTTACACCCACCAGAATTGGTTAGATCAATTAAGCAAGTGACAGTTCATGCTGGTGAAGATGGAGAGTAGGGGCAACACTCATCCATTGCTGGTGGGCCTGCAAAGTTTTACAGCTTCTATGGAAATGAATGTGGCAGTTCCTCAGGAAAATGGGAATCGGTTTACCTCAAGATCAAGCTATATCACTCTTGGGCATATACCCAAACGACTCTTCATTCTCTCACAAAGACATTGTTTCCACCATGCTCACTGCTGTTCTATTCATAATATCCAGAAACTGGAAGAAAGCTAGATGTCACTCAACAGATGAGGAGATGTGGTACATCTATACAATAGAATATTACTCAGCTGTTAAAAACAATGAAACCATGAAATTCTCAGTTAAATGAATGCATTTAGAAAAAAATTTATGCTGAGTGGGGTATCCTAGAACCAGGAAGAGAAATATGTTATTTGGTTATATGTAGATATAAGCTTTTTAGTCAATGATAACCATCCTATAGTCCACAGAACCACAGAGGTTAGGTCTAAAATAAAGGTCTAGGGGGAACATATAGAGCTCATTAGACAATAGAATTAGATTAGATAGTTACTGATGAATGGGGAGCTGGAATGGGATGACCAAATAGGGAGGGGAAGGGAAAAGGGTGATGAGGGAGAAAATACAGGGAGAGACAGCTAAATTTAAGCCCCATCTGAGGGATGGTATGTATGGAAACCTAATACAGAAGTGACTTCCTAAAATAACTTACATATGTGACGATTATTTAATTAAAGTTGTCAAACCCAGATGAAACCCAATGTTGTTGGCCAAAAGGAATTCATGTGACTTCCCATACAATCCAGGCTGTCGCCAAGACAGCTCTCCACAAACTAATGGCAAGGCACATTGCTGAAAGCAACACCTACACAACTCATTGAATACTGAGAAGTTAAACTTGTGCTTACATAGAGCCTTCATACCATGTTCTAGCATCTTTGGTACATGAAGATACTCTGTGTACTACCAAAAGAGAAACATAAATACCAACCCATCTACAAAGCTTGTATTGACATGACATTGGTGTCTTACCTACAAGATATGCTAGTGTAATGTTGGCACACAGCTTGTGGGAGTAACCTACCAATATCTGATTTGAGTGAAGGTCCACTCCAGGAGATGGATCCCATACCCGGCAAAGCTTGGATGACAAAGAACCTGAGATTAGATAGCCCGTAGACCTAGGGTAAAACCGAATACTCTTGTTCCAAAAAAAAAGATGTAATAATAAAATGACCCCTAATGACATTCTGCTATACTGACAAATTAGTGCCTTGCTCAGCCATCATCAGAGAAGTTTCCTCCTGCTGCAAATGGGAACAAAAACCGATACTCATAGCCAGACAATATGCAGAGAGTGAGAGTCTTTCAAACACTCAGCCCTAGATAGGATGTCTTCATGAAATCTCTTCCCTCAGAGTTAGGGAACGCTAAGGAAGAGTAGGCATAAAGAGCCAGAGAGGATGGAGGACACCAAAAAATGAGGTCCTCTAAATCAACATGATTAATATATGAACTCACAGAAACCGAGGCATGCATGCATGGGTCTACACCATGTCCTCTGTTTATGTACTATGGCTTCTAGTTGAATGTTTTTATGTGATTTCTTGGTGATTAGAGTGGATCTGTTTCTGTACATTCTCTTGGGCTCTTTTTTTTTTCTGGATGACTGCTTTGTCCTACTCCAGTGTGTTAGCTTTTTCTTTATTATATTCTATTTTATTGTATTTCATAATTCTTCCTTAAAAGCATACTTTATTTTCTAATGAGGGTCAGAAAGTGAGTGGATCCGGATGGGAGGGGGAACTAGGAGGAGTAAATGATGTGTAAACTATAATCAGGATATATTATATGACTGGGAAAAATCTATTATCAATAAAAGGAAAACAAAGGTGGTTAGTGATGCATAAACTCTTGGTGTTTTGGTTGTGAACTCTGCTTTTAGATGATGGAACCGTCTCTCCAGCCCTGGGAAATACAACATTACAGCACAGTTTTTCCACATCTTCTCTGCAATGTTGCCTGAGTCTTACATGCAGGAGTGTTTTCTAGATGTATCCATTCGCAAAGGGCTTGACGTTTTTGTTTTTTGTTGATTTTTTTGTGTTTTTTTGTAATGATCTCTGTCCGTGGCAAATGAAGTTTCACTAAAAGGTGTGAAGACTGCACTTTTCTATGGGTGAAAGGACAATGTTAATAGATTGTTAGGGATTTTGCTGGTTTAGTAAATTAGTGCTTGTGGAGTCTCCTTCAATAACTATGTTTTCACAAGACCACCTAAATGTGAGCTCAACAAGGATGACAACAACAGATATTTCAAACTGGGTGGGGAAAAGCCCATGAGGTCTCAAACCCTGTATAAATAACAACAGGCAACAGAGGAAAGCTGGAAGTGGGAGAGGTTGTCTTTCCCAGGGAAGAAAACACCAATTTATTGTCTAGTGCAAAAGTCAACCTCAAAACATACATACAAGTAACATTATGTGAACTCAATAGAGTATATTTAGTAGTATATACTTCTATATATAAGTGCATATATAGGTATATATAGTATATATTATATATAATAGTGTATATTATAGATATACATTTGTAGGTGTAATTTTCTTTCCTACCAACCAGCTCCCAAATAACCACACAAAAACTTATTATTAATTATAAATGTTTAAATGATATCTTAGCCTTGTTACTCACTAGCTCTTACAACTTAAATGAACCCATATATATTTTTTAACCTGTGTACTACCACATGGCTAAGTACTTTTTTCAGCAAGACATGTTCATCTTGCTTCTCCCTGTGTCTCCTGACAACTCCACCCTTCATCATCCCAGTATTCTCTCCCTGTCTGCAAGTCTTACCTAGCCTCTTTCTTCCTAACTATGGCTATTTAGCTCTTTATTAAACCACTGAGACCAAATCTTCACAGTGCACAAAAAGGTTATTCTACAACATGCATGCAATTGATTAAAAAAAAGAGGGTTGAAATTTAAAAAGTAGGAAGGAGTATATGGGAGAGTTTGGAAGAAAGAAAGGAAAGGAAGAGATATTGCAATTACAATAGAGTCTTAGAAACAAACACACAAAACAACAACAGTAGCAAAGTGGCAGATAAGTCCCTTCAACTCTACACAAAGAACTATAAACAACTAAGGAATGGTGAGAGTGGAAAGTATTGTCTTTTTCAGGGAAGAGCACAACAGTTGGCTATCTAATACCTAATTATCAGCCCTGAAAATATGCATTTGAGGAACATTATGCAGGCTGAGCAGTTTATATTTAGGGATATATATGCATAAAATGCATGCATGTAACAATTTATAAAAAAGAGACCATGAAATAGAACAGAGTGGGGTATATGGCAGGGGCTTGGAGGGAGGAGAAGGAGGGGGAAATGATGTAATTATGATCTCAAAGACAAAGAAAAATGCAAAAATGTATTTTCTGCAAAGACCTGAGTACTTCATTTCACCACTAAACATGCTCATGTGGGAGGGGAAAATCTCATGGGATCCCAGACAAAGATATACAGGCAACTAATTACTACTGAGAGAGGGAGAATTAGTCTTCCCCATGGATGATACCCCTAATTGATTATCCAATACCAAGTGGTCAGCCCTGAAACCGTATGTATATCAGTAATGCTAAATGGACTCAATAGGCTGTGTGTGTGTAAACACACACACACACACACACACACACACACACTCACTCACACACATTACATATGTGCAATAAATAAAGAAAAAGAAAACATGAATATGAATTGGGACAGGTTGGAATTAGGGTGTAGGGAGGAAAAGGAAGGGGAGTGATGCAGTTTTGTTTAAATTTTAAAAATCCATAAATCCATATCTGATGTATTTGTACATGTGTGTGCAGGAAGTAAGTCTTGTTAAATATTGCAGGGAGAACAGAACACATCTCAACAATGTTGGCTGTTATAGCACAATGCTTGCAACCTAGCGTCTTACCCTCGTTATACTAAATCAGAGCATTATTTGCTTACGATGTTTTAGATTCGTATATGGAATTTAAATCTGCAACAATTTTGTATGCACCTTTCCAAATATGTAAAAGATGGCTTTATTTACTGTTACCTTGGAAACAGCAATGCCCAAATGCTATGCTTACTCTCTTTGGTACAATTAAAAATCATTTTATGGAGCAAATGTAATTTAAAATATTATCCTCAAGCATGGATTTTAATTAACCTTAATTAGATGAAATACATAATGATGGTTAGTGTTAACATTATTTGGAAATCTTAATATAGTTTTCTAATACATAGTATGCCAATGTCTTTAAAATTTTGTCTTAATAAATGCATGCATTACTATGCTCCTTATCCAGTTAGGTGGAGATGCTCTAATTATTGTTTAACTCTGTCATTTCTGTGTCTGATAATTTTTTGGTTCACGAGTGTGCATGTGATTGTGTATTCTCTAGTGCTTACATGTACCATGATGTTTGTGTGGAGGTCAGAGGACAGCGCTGGATGTCAGTCCTCACTTTCTGCCATCTTTGGAATAAGTCTCTTTATTGTTCACTGCTGTTTACAACTGGTTGGCTGGCCCGGGGACTTCTGGGGATTTTCTTATACCTACCTCCCATATTGTCTCAGGCGCACTCACTCATCCATTACCATACTTGCCTTTATGTAGGTTCTAGGGATTTGAACTCAGGTCCTCATGTTTGTACAGCAATTATTTTTCCCCATGAGTCATCATGTCAATCTTCTGAATAATAATTTTATGAAGTTAAAAATTACCATGTCTACTTTGCTTGAAACTTTTCTTAATAATTAATAACCTTGGAAAATCACTTATGAATTATTACTTCTTCAGTAAGTTCCCACAGGGACATGAATTGATATGCATGCTTTCTTCTTCCATTTTTCTAGGACTCCACTATTGTTTCTCCAATTATTTTGAGGACTGATCCTCAGGGATTTTTCTTTTACTGGACAGACCAAAACAAGGTAAGAGATAAGATGTCTTCCTTATATTATTCTGTTGGTCATTTACAAAGTATTTACTTACTTTATATGTAACTCCACCCACTTAACGGATGAACTTTTGCAGTGTATTTATTGATTCTATTTTCAGAAACTCAGATTAAAGGTCTTAGGATCTTTCATGGATGCTTGTATGAAATGGTGACTTCACTAGATCCTAGAATAATTGTTTTCTCTTTAAGACGAACTCAGGCTTTGTGGATTGCATTTGGTGAACATGATCCTGGGCGTTCATTGATTTAAGTCCCTTCCAATGCAGAATGAAAAAAAAAGGACGAGAAGATTCCTTTTGACCTTAATGGCCAAAGGTTCAACAGTCTATCTTTTTTTCTCTCCTCTCTCTGTGTTACAATTAACAGTTCTCCCAGTAGTAGCCTGATTTGGCCTTGATAATTTATTCATGTTTGTGATAGGAAATTGTGGCTGTCAACTTGACACTTCTGAAGAGAGGGAACCTCAGTTGAGGAACTGCCTCCTTCTTTGTCCTGTGGACATATCTATGGGATATTTACTACTTACAATTTATGTAGTAGAGCCAGACTCCCTATAGGCAGTACGATCCCTAGGCAGGCGAGACTGCCTCTCTAGGAAAGGTAGGCAAACCTATGAGCCTAGAATCAAGCCAGAAAACAATGTTCTTCTGTGGACTCTGCTTCAGTTCCTGATTCCAGACTCTTTCCTTGGGGTCCTTCCTTGGTTTTCCTTGGTGATATACTCTAATCCATAAGCCAAAGAAACCATCCCTTCAAGTTGCTTTTGGCCATGGTGTTTCTCATTGCAACACAGAGGAAACTAGAATAGGGTTAAATTAAAGCCAGATTCCTTTAACCTTTTATTGAGTTTTCAAGGAACTTCCTACATTAGCTTTCTGCCCACAATACTAAGAATTCAGTGGTTCAGTTTTGATGAAGCCAGTTGATAGTTCCATACTGAATTATTAAAAACTGTCTGCAGATCATAAAATCTATCTGAGGTTTAATGGGCAGTTAGACAAGAATATTCATAGGAAGTGGCTATTATTTCAAAAATCACTGGCACCTAAGAGACCCAGTATATATAATATTTGGGTCCTCTATGTTCTGATATCTGAAGAGGTAGTTTGTTGTTGTTATTTTTGAGAGTACTAAATGCATTTAGAAACCAATAGGCTTCTATTAGCAATACTAACAGATTGGTGTCAGAACAGCTACAGATTCCTCAATTACTGTGTGATGGGTTACAAATGATAGTTTGTGAAACACTGTGTTATGTCCCAGGTATCCAAAGTTCTTGGATGATTGGTTTAAGGCTGCCTTGAGCAGCTTTTTTACACTTTGTGAGCCCAGGTTCTCTCTCACCTGAGCAGATTCATTGTGAGAGTGTGGGTTGGTTCCAGGAAATTTTCCATGCTAAAAAGTTAGCACCTGGTCTCAAGGCCAGCCCCAAACTGGCCATCTCCCAATCTCTCAAGAAGCAAATTCTACCCTGATGGTCCTAGAGTATATCTAACTACATCTAACTACTATCTGTGTGTTCTGCAAACTTCTATGGTCATAGATGTGGGAACCGACCATAGAACTTAGGTCAGTGTCAAAAATTATGTGTGGGTAAGATTTCATACTTAATGTTCATGTTTATTACTGGGCGTGTTAATCACATTGGCTAAGACATTCTGTTTGGTTTCCTGCTGTTATGTATAAAACAATGGCTTGAAAGAGTTTTTTTTTCCTCCTAAAGACTATTTTTAGAACAGTTACAGCTATATTTGTGAAAGATTTATTATAATGCCTAGAGCATTTCTAAAGGTTGGGTGCTTGTACAAGAGACCAAACTGTCAGTTTGATTTTTTCAACTTGTAAATCAAATTTCCATAAAAGCAACAGAAGATATTTTAGGGTTTTTAAATAATTCATGGCAACTCAGTTAAGCTCCACCAGAAGACCAATCATGAACATTTCTTTGCTTGAGGAAGAGAAACAGGTAGGGACAAAGGCTTTTGATGCATCTCTATTGTTCTAGAAGCCTAATATTTTACCCAGGCATATTTTCAGCATAGAAAAGATCTTTACATGTTTATACCAGCATTTCCCTCTTGGTCACAATGCTGTTTATAACCAATGGGAACAAATAATGGGTGAAAGGGAAGAGGTTTCTTCTGTCTCTTTATTGCATTTCCTCTTATAGATATTAATCTTCATCAAGACATGGTAAATTTTACTTTTTGATTTTTAGATCTTTAATAATTCCTCATTTATCAGTTTGGAGGTTTATTTTTTGGTCGAGCTATCACATATCTTAGCCTCTAAAAGATGAGAGGATTTAAGAAAATAATAATGAAAGAAACTTACCACATTTCAAGTTTGTCATTTTCTTTCTGGCTTTCAGCCCAGTCTTGGAACCAATCAAGTGATGCAGCCATGTTTTGGTCTTGGACGACTGTAAACAATGCATTAGAGTCTATGCAGGCCGGACAAACTGTGCACACAAACAGAGGGCAGCACGCCAGGCTTTTAGTTGAGGTTATGTATAAGATCCTTTGAAGGAACAACTGCACTGAGTGGCGCTATTATGATGCTCCTTAGAGGACAACTTGTTTAAAGTATGTTTCTTTTTCTTTTGGCAGTTAGTCTTAAAAATCTGTTCTCTGTGTTACAGAGATCTCAGAGAAAACAAATAATACTTTTAAGGTTAGCATTTGCATTTACACATTTGTTTCCCATGATTGGGAAGCTTCCACTGAGTTTACTATAAGATGCTTCTCATCTCTCTAAGTCCTCTGCCAACATGCCCTGCCTTTGCTCCATGCAGCTTATGTGGAAATGCCTTGATTAGCCATCATTGGAAGCCTCCTGTGCTCACAGGAAACAATGAGTAGTATAAGAGGCAGGTGGTGGTGGTGCGTGCCTTTAATCGGGGCACTCAGGAGGCAGAGGCAGGTGGATCTCTCTGAGTTTGATGCCAAGAGCTAGGTCCAGGACAAGCTCGATAGCTACAGCAAAACCCTGTCTCGAACAACAAAAACATACAAACCAAAAAAGAGAACCTCAGTGGAGCCTTCGTATAAGAGCTTGCCTTGTATAGCTCTGAAAGCAACCCCTCATATTCATGGAGTCTAATGGGTGTCCGTTTCTTGTCATGACTACATAGCACCTTGTAGCAGAGCCATTGTTTTCAAGCTGCAGCTTTCCCCTGTAGAAAAGGCAGTGCTGCCATACGCAGCCGCTTCTTGACTTGTAACCATAGAAATGATAGGTGACAAAGAAGACAGACAGCACAGACGATAGATTTCAGAATTGAAAACCAGAACTGGCAGTCATTTTTAGAGAGCAGAAATGTGTTTACTGAAACACTGACAGGATATTTGGGTTAGTGTAAGCAGATGACTGTGAATATCACCTTTAGAGATAAATGTTCAGACTTTGTTCCATTGCTGGACTTATTTTTGACAGTTTTTCCACTTACTGTTGGTTCTATGAAGTTTATTGAATACAATTAGTAAAAGCGAGTTACTGACTATGGTTATTTTATTTTTAGCACAGTGGTTTTTCTGGTCTCAGTGTAGAGTATATAAGAAGGGTCCGTTTATTTATAAGTTATGAGTGAGAACAAGTTTCTATGCATGCTGAGTACCAAAGAGGTTGTCTGCATTAGAATATGCCACATGGACACTGGCAGACATATAGGGAGTGCTAGCCACAAAATCCATGTCACTATGCGAACCTGAGAAAAGGGTCAACATAAAAGAACCCACAAACTCCTATCTAGACTGTGACACAGGAGAATGTTGTTTTGCAATTTAATGCTCTGATTCTGTGCCAATTTTGATATAAAAATAAAACCAGTTTAGTTCAGATCTAAGAAGCTCAAGAAGGTTCAATAAATCCTTCCTTCTTTTTCTAAAAGAGGAGTTTTGGGGAAGAGAAGACAATTACTAAGATTTAAAAAGGAATGAGAGGAAAAACCATCCTATTTTATTTTGATACATATTTCTTTAGATGCAGATAATATGCAAATAAGTTTTTCTTTAGTAAGAGAGTAAAGCAGTATAAATGTTTTCAACATTGTCTGATAATCTGATAATCCCAATCTTAGTTTTTTCTTTCTTTTTTTTTTTTTTTTTTTTTGGAGTCAAGAATGAGTATCATCTTTCTGGTTTATTCCCACGTTTTTTTTCATGAATTTGAATGTGCATTTTGTTTGCAACATGTGGAAATATTGCATTTTGTTTTGTTAAAATTAATTTTATCCTGTTATGTTATTTTTGCTATTTCAAAACTTAACTTTTGACTTCACAGAATGCCTTCGAGATGTTCATGATGAACCCCCTCTTCTTTTAACTTGCTCTAGTGTGTTCAAATATCGGATTGCAAACATATTTAATGGTGAGGAAGTTCCCATTGGTGGACTTTTGGTATTTGTTTCTAATTTGGGGCAACAACAAACCTCCTTTGATACAAAGTAAATGGCTAGCTTGATGCTCTGTCTCTGTGAGTATGTGGGTCAGGGATTCCCCAAGGGAAACATGGGTATCAGTGATGCTTGGAAGGTATACATATTTTGCATTTTAGTCTTTGACTTTAAATGTTTACACCTATGAAAGCTTATGTGAGAGAAGCTGTTTTCTCCTGCCCCAATCAACACTGTTAAGAAACATTTCAACTTTAACCGCACTGATGCAACTGTTGTATCTAAGTTTTAATCTGCCCTAACTGGATTTGCCGGGAAACGGAGCATATTTTCAGTCATGACTGGCCATTTCGGTTCTGGGTTATTTGCTACATCCCCTGCACTTGTGTTGATACTTCTTGTGTTCTAGCTGTTGTGAATTTTGCAAATACATTCTTCTGTCTGTGGCTTGTCTTGAATTCCCCGGCATCTAATTCAGGCGTGACAAAAGATGGCTCGAAGTCTTAAAGTTTGGTGGAGTCCCATTTCAACTTCTCTTTGTTTCCTTTTCTTCTGACTCTTCATCCTTATTGCTATCATTACTATTAATTAAGGTTTGGAATCGACATGTAATGGATACTGATGAATGGCGTGATTTGGAGTTCTTAATTTGATTTCTTCAAATAGGTCATCCTATGGGTTGGTGGCTCTCTACACTTTCTAGTTGCAGCAGTGAAGGTCGCACCCCATGGCACCATCTGCCTTGGGGTCTTCTTCCTGCCTTTGCGTGTGAAGGGTACATGGCAGGCCAGCTGGACTGAGCTGATACCCTGTTGCCATGTCCTGACTTGAATAGCTTGAGATGTCAGCAATATGAACTTCTTCTTTGTCATTCCCTACTTCGTTCTCAGTTACCTTCTGTCTTTACCCATGATCTAGAGTGTGGCATACATCTAAACCTACATATTCAGTCATTTATGGGAAGCAGCAAAGGAGAGATTGTGTATGCTACAAACTCCTTCTGCTACTCTTTCCTCCTCTAGGACTTGAAACAGTCTTGGGGCCCCTTGGAAAGAGTGCCGATGACTGACGTTTCTATAAATGTCAAATGTAGATACCCTTCTCTTGTAATTTGAGATTTCTATACAGAGTTCAAATGAAAAGTTTGGAAGTTAAATATTTACATAAGCTGTGGTGATATTTTTAAAACAGGAGTCCAGAGCTAAGAAATATTTTAGATGATGAATCATAAACCTCACAAAAAGAAATCATGTGATTTCCTATGAAAAAACCAGTCTGGCCTCCATAAAAAATGGTGGGCACCTGCTTCAGGATGAACCACTTGGCAGTGGACTCTCTATCTTTGGTAGACACTGTGTCAAGTGCATGCCAGGGACATCACTTCTGGCCCTTTCATGTGGTACTCCAAAACTGACGGTGTGCTTGGACATAAGATCTGATTATAAATTAGGGGACGAAGTCTATTCGTTTATCCATTGAACGTTTTCTAGAGGCTCAACAATACATGAAATCACCTTAGCAAGGAGCACAATTGACATGGTGCAGCCTTGTGGGCACTGCCGTTGTTCCCTGGGCCCAGAGCAGAGCCCCTGCTGCTGCAGAGTCACAGCTCTGGTGGTCAGTGCTTCCTCTCTCTTCTCTGTCTTTCCATGTGTACTGTCAATGAGGGATAGATAGAAACAGTTCCAAGTGTCCTACCTGGTCCTCACCCTTCCACAGGACCCCCCTGCTGTGTTCTAGTGTCCAGTCAGCATCTGTATCCTTTTGTCCCCTCCCCCCCCCCCGCCCAGCTGTTAGAAGTCACTTTTCATCCTCTGTAGCTTCTCGTGGTCTGGTGAGTCACACCCACCGTGATCAGTGAGATCTGATGGGTACAAATCACACACACCTGAACCTCCTCTTGGGCCGATCCACCCAGAGGTGCATGCAGAATAATCGTAAAGCATTTCTGTAGAATAAAGGCCACCTTTTGTTTGACAGCACCCTATAAGGCTTTCTTCCCTTTCTGTCTCATTCCCACTGTATCCTAGAATGACTTTAAAAGTAAACTGTTTTCACAGTAATCCTTGTCTGGGAATGTCTTTTTATGGGTATGTAATACTGAGCAGGTTAGTGTAGATGCCTCCTGATTGAGAGTGGCAGAAGTATTCCTTATGTAAGATCCATTACTTTAGACCATGGCGGGTTTTCCTCAACAGAAGCAATTTAAATTACTGTGGCCCATGTACCATTGAGTTCTGAGTCTGATGCATGTTCGATTCACCTCAGTCACTGCCTAGACCCCTGCTTTGTTCATCTAGAAGGAAAGCATTGCTGAGTTAGGATGGGTATGAAGGTGCACTGTGAACAATTACATCATGCCCACTACTTCATGAACACCTAGTTCTTCGTGGTGACTTTTACTATAAATATACACAATCTCCGGTTACACCGTTGCTCCTAATGCATTGTTAGGAACCCTACATGTGCTACTTTGAAAACCAAGTCACCATGTTTGCATTTTTTATTCCCTTTTTATCTTCTTGGTAACAGCGAACTGCTTCATATTCAGTCTTATTGTAGTTTTTTGATCTAGAGCATTGAAGCTTGGGGCTTGTTGGGCAAACGAGATGTTTGTTTATGTTTGCTTTGCATTTCATAATGTTTTGGGAACTGAGCCATGGAAGTCGAAAGAATGGATTTATTGCCAGGAAGATGTTTCCTCTGAGGATATTTGCTAATAAATCCTCCATCATAGGTGAAAAGTATTTAGACCGTAGGGGATTTGAAGCATCTCATGAAATAAACTTTAAGATGAGTTAGAGGTCTTGATAAGAGAAAACGGTACTAATATCCTCTAGGAGACTCAGATGCTGCACAGTTGCCTGTCTTTTTCATAGGAAAAAGACGATTTAGGATTATCACAGTTGTATTGGTACCAGGCACTGTTTCTCATCCACACTGACTTGATTCTTAGACATTAGGATTCTGAGCATAAGCAAATAGTCACGAGTCAGATTGCTAAGGAACAAGCAATCTTCCTACTCATCAATTCAGTTTCTCTTTAAGTTCCATTGCTATCAACACTATCTTCATCGGGAAGACCTCCCCCTCGATTTTCACTTCCAAAACACTGGCTAGCACAGGAAAGCCAGGTTTTACTCAGGCATAATGTTTGTAGACACAACTTAAGCATTCATGTTATTAGATTGGAATTTTTTCACAAATCCTTGGTGGGTGGGCAAATCATGACATTTCTATAGAATTTCGGATGAAGCACAGTTTCGTGAAGTATATTTAAAATCACTGTAGTTATGATGAAATGGCACTGTGACAGTTTCTTTGCAATCACTTTCCAGTATAATAGGATTGCTATGTCACCATCACTGTGTGTCCTTATGGGAACAACAATAGCACACACATGTAAATGATCCAAGAATCTAGAAATATGGTGGCACTCTGGCTTTAATTCTAAATTCAATATTCTCAATATAACTTAATTACAAAATTATGCTTGGTTTTATGAGTTGCTTATATTTAGCTCCTCTCAATCTTAGAAATTAAATGGGATATTTTCCCTACTCTGAAGCTATTATAGGGGGGCTCAATTCTTTTTGATAGAAGCATGATTTGAGGTATTGGATTGAAAAAATATGTGGAGGAAATACAATTGTATGTTATTTACAATTTTATTTCTTTTTTATGGGGCCAATCATTGGCCTTTGTAGGAAGCAGACCTTCAGATATACAGTACCAACATAAAATTGTGCTATCTTATCTGAGCTGCAGATGTCTTAGACAGTCACTGTTCTTGGTTCTTTAGTGGTTCCTTTTCTGGCCAAGGCAAGATTGTTGGTTCCTACTCATGGGATCCCATCAAGCACTTTCTATAGTTAATCAGCAGGACAAACTTCTCTATTTTGGTAAAACTGAATTTAGATCTGCATTTTGAAAGAATTTTTTGCTGCACAAGACTGAAACAGGCAACATAGCTATTTTGTTGCATTTTCATGGGTTCATTATTATTTATTTTATTTAAATAATATAGAAAGGAGAAAAATGTAACCTTGGAACAAACAGTTCATTGAAAAGTCGTTATCCACATACAAATTCAAGTCTGGGGAAATGTTGTTCTTATTATGTGTGTTTGCTTGTATATTTTCATGAGTGTGATTATTGACATTAGCACAAGTAACAGCAAATACACCTGTGATATTGTCCTCATGAAATATAATAGAGAAAAAGAGGAGAAGGGAATATATATGTACATATATAGTATGTGTAGATTTATTTGTTTATATTATTGTATTTTAAATAGATAAATATATAGTTCTGTAGTATATATTTATGGCATAGAGAGTGTGTACACGATTCTCCAGTGAACTTTTCTGGTATGCTTATGTGTATACACATACTATGTAACTTTAATATAAATATTCTATTATTCAAGTTTATTCTATTATTATATTGTAAGTTTGAATAATATACATATAATAGAATATTGTAGTTATACATATACGAGTCACAATATATTTCATATTATATATTTAAAAACTATATAACAACTATTTAACTGTGTTATCATAATGTTATTAGTGTTTAATCATTTCCATAAGCTTGTGAAGGTCAGTGGCTATAATTATCCCCATTTATAAGCAAGTAAAATTTAAAGTGCATGAAGAGGTAATGTACTGACCTTTGGTTATGTGGTTGACCAGTGTCAGAAATAGAATCAAGGCAGGGCAGTCTGGCCATATGGGCTTTGCTTTTCACACTTTATATTTTTAAAGAGGGGTGATTAAAGAGTTAGGTTGTTTAGCATGCAGTGACTTTCTCCTCAGATTTGTTTATAAAGAACCTTTCTAGGCGATGGTGCATTTGCCAAGAGAGAAAGAGAATAGCAAGGAAGGTTCTCAACTTGGGCTGCACATTAAAACTCAGTGGGGAGCTACAAAGAACACTGCTGTTTGCCCCTCACCTCTGAGGGTTCTGGTTTTCTGGGCTGGTGTGTGGTGTGCACTTAATTTTTAAAGAGCTCTTCATTTGTTTGCATTACACTGCCCAGGTGAGCCATCACCAGCAAATTCAGCAAACTTAGAGGCTGTGCACACACTGCGTTAAGCATCTGTGCCATGGCCTGCTTCTCACCAGCAGTAACACGCAGCATGGACGTTGACCCATAGGTCTGGCAAGATTCTGAATTATTTGAATATGATTGGATGATATCTCTATATTGTGTTTAGTAAGGCAGGAAATTAACTAGCATTTTAAGAATGTTTCTTAATATCCAAGAGTGGATCAGAATATGATTTGGGGGTTATATCTTTTAATTATTTAAAATGCATTAGCTTTCCACTCCCCAAATGCCTCAGGTGTAATTATCCCCTCTGTCCTGTGCTTTCCCACATTCCCCATACAGCCTGGTTATGCCCCCTTGTGCTTATTTGTTGGATTCCCCAGTAGATAAAGAAACATAATTAAATTAGCTGCCCCATTTGAATATGAGAATGTGATATTAAGAATGACCTTAAAGGTCTGAGGCAGCGCAGTGACAGAGGATGTGTTACTGTGTACAAGGCCCTGGTCAGTATTTAACACACATAATCCAGACCAAAACAACCAAAGCGTAAAACAAAACAACAGCTAAAAGAAAAGACAACGTAAATCCTGTATAATTATTTAATTCTACAACTAAACTTTCCTTTAGGAAGCCAGACTCTTATCTTATTAAGTTGCAACATTGTATCATTTCTTGTCAGTTTATGAGAACATTTCCTTTATTTCCAAATATGCCCAACCAGGGAGACCATGGGAAGTCAGGTCATATTTACACGTGGTCGGAAGCCTGCCTTTGAGTCATCTTTAGACTGCGGAACTGGGCAAAGCGAATTCACATTTCTCTCATTATGATGCTTTGTTTTCGCTCTGCCTTCTGCAAGGGTTGCTGACCGGATGAGGATGATTTTGCATGAGATTTCCGTCCAGCACTGCGCAGGACTCTGCTCCGGGTCCGTAGTCTGGAAATGGTATTGCGCCGTGACAAGCAGTGCACCTGGGTGAGATGAAGGCTTCAATGAGAAGTTTTATGAGGCAGAACTAGTTGCTATACTAAGAAGCTAATGACTGTGCTGCTATACATAATGGATTCTATTTTTAGGTGAACATTTGTTCCTCTTGCATGGCTTCATTATGCAAGAGGACAGCAGCTTTGGCATTATGTTTTGAATGCTGAGATATAGAATACCAGGGTAAGCGCAACCTTAGGTGTGTTTCCACGTCCTCGTAGGCTTGAGCCCTACATGGTTCACAACCAAAGAGAGAAATGAAACACCAAAGCAAGCTTTGGTGTTTGCTGAGTTTCTTCAGCTGTCCACCGCAGGCTTTATTCAGGTGACCGTTTGCTATATGGACACGCAGCGGGCACGTGAGGTAGACAGGCAAAGGCCGTTAATGTGAGCAAGTGATGGGTACATTAGCGTGGTAGATGAGGGATTCCATTCCTCTGGGGAACTCTGGAGACAGCACAGATGAGAGGGAGCTGTGGCACCTATCCATCGATCCCAACAGTAAAGTGACAACTCTTCCAGAGGTGTTTCCCCCCCCCCCCCCCGCTCATTTGTCTACTTATCCCCTTGAGCCAGGGCCACAAGTCAAGCCAACTTCAGGCTCTGAGGAAGCCCATAGACACAGCTGCAGCTGAGACCCTGTCTTTGGTGTGGTATGGTGTATACACTGGCACTCTCGTTAGTGACTACTAGCGAAGCTTTCATTTACAGGCGCTCTGACTTTGTGTATCTGTATTATATAAACTACCAAACTATTATATAACTACAAACTGGGAGTAGCACCCATTCATAAGCAGATTTCGCTTCATCTGTACAGCGCTTTTTAACACATAGACACGAATTTCTTGCATTTCAAAAGCTAGGGAGATTATATGTAATTCTAAATTTCTCCAACACATATCACAGAGTAATACGGTCTAGTAGGGCCCTACAGCCAGATTGGCCAGAGCAGGACAGCAGATGCCTGCCATGGTCTGGTCATGTGACATCCAATCCTGCCAGTCCCCAGCAGGCCAGCCTACTTAATTTACAAGAACCTGTCCGCTCATCAGGTCACTAGGTATAACCTCAGGCTGCTCTGGTCACCGCCTATCTGGAATCTTCAGTAGGTTAGGGACTATAAAGCTTCATGTGGAATGTGGCTAATTTCCTCTCAGTGAACCATGAGAATATGCGGCACAAAGATTGAGTTTCGCAGTGGAAAATATAGCAGAAGAACAACATATGTCATTCCTGCCCCTGAGTTTTTTCAACAAAACAGTTATTTTTTTAAAGCCTGCCCCCGTCTCTGAAATATGGATCCGAAGTGTATGTGCCCCGGGGTCCTGCTCCACTTTAGAAGGCTGTTGTCACTCCAAAGTGATTTCCACGTGGCATTGTGCTAGGTGAGATTTATACCTACGACTCTTTGGCAAAGGGGCTCAAGCTGAATTGGTCTAGCAATCTAATGGAAATAAGAGTGGTGGACTCAGGACACCAGGCAGAATGACTTTCTTTTTTGGACCCTGAGGCTTAATTAACTTCACCTGCTGCTCATCTTAGTGAACACTGACTGGATTGTGTCGTCTGAGACAATATTCTGTAGGCATATAGGGGCTTTCAAATTAAAATTTATAGTTAATTTAAATTAAAATTCCTTTCCTTCAGCATAGTACCCAAAGTTGAGTGCTTTGTAAAAATCTTTGGGCTAGTGTCATTTTGTAGCATTTCCTTTATGGCGGAAAATTTCGATGGACATTGCTGAATGGAGTGTGGATTTGGAGTGGTTTTTCTGAGCCAGTACACTGTTTTCTTGTGGCAATGTGTTTCTAAGATCTTACAGAGAATAAAGCTTTCCTTATTTTTATGGTTTTTTTTTTTTTTTTTTTTTTGCTAGATCATGGGGGTATAGGTACTGATAGTGGGACCAGACTTTGTTATTTCGTTCCCATGGAAGAGGATATTGGGAGGCAAATGGAGGAAGCTAATCCTGCAGAAAACATTATCTTAGTCAGTTCTGTGTTACTATAAAGCAGGTATTCAAGGCTCAGATTTGAAAGATAGTGGGTCCAAAGAGCATGACTATGTGCATGGGGTGGCCTTGATTTATACCAATTAGCTTGTGTGATAATTAACTCAGTTTATACTAGCTAATTGTGGCAGTTTTTTCCTTGGAAGGCTGTTTCTAACTCTTGTGCTTTGAAGTGTAATTTCTCTTTGGTCCTATAGAACACCTCCTAATTTTCTCACCTTTGCCCTTTCAGTGATGTGTTTTAGTTTTGTCTAATTCCCTTTTGCTGCCAGTAGATTATGACGCCCTTGAGTTCAAGGATATCACCCAATTACCATGACCTATTCTGGTGTGCCGCTAGTCTACAGTAATTGTCCAACTCGTGTATAGAAAATGACTGAGACCCAGGGAGGTTGTACAGTAGCTTGTCTAGGGTAAAGGTTACTGAGCAGTAAAAGGCCCATCTGTCAGTGTCCGAAGCCAAGGCTTGCTCTTTCTATTGCTCATTCATTAGTTTCCATGTTTCAGCTGCCGGCTGCCTGGCTCAGCATTTTGTATGACCTCCAACCTTCTGTAGAAGAGAAAAAAATGTGAAAATGTATTAGCACATCCTCACCTGCTTCCAGAAGTTCCAGAGACCACCCCCCTTTTCATCTCCTCCTCCTCTTCTTTATCCCATTGCTCAGGTGGACTCTACTTGTGTGGTCCAGGAACCTGGCTTCTCAATGAATTTACACTAATGTGTATCTCATGTCTTTATTTTATCAGCATTTCCTCTCTAACTGGATCTGTACACTTATATTAACCATGGCATGTCTTTTCTATAATAACAGACAACTCTTCTTACCCTAGCCTGTCGCAGTTGCATCTTTTCTGTCTGTTCATTGTCATCAAACTTCTATTAGTAGAAACCTAAACACTCCTCGATTCTCTGAGTTCATCTGCTCCTTAATTGATGTTCACCTGTGCTCTGTCCACATCCTTCCTCCAGTTACCTGTCCTTAGCATTTGGGGTGCTGTTTGTAACTCAGTGTCTTAAGCTACTGAATAGACCATTTTCCTGGAATTGTTTAGCTTCTTGTTTTGCCTCCTTTCCTGTAATGTTTCTCTACTTCCCTAGCTGTTATCTCAGTCAGCTTTCCTAGAGCCAAATAGCAACCCTTCTCTGGTCATGTTTCCACATCTGTTCGTTCATTCTCTAACCCAGACCATGGCTCTTCATTCTATGTCCTCCTATAGATACCCTTGCACCCAGATACTGAGGGCAAAGCATATCTTAATCACACCACACTCTCCCTTGCTTGCTGCCTGCTCTGCTCTTGCTGTGTTTTCGGCTCCCCTTTCCTAGGCGAAGTCTTCCTTTTTAAAATGATTTTATTGAGCTCTATATTTTTCTCTGCTTCCCTCCCTGCCTTTCCCTCCCTCATTCACGGTCCCTCAAAAGTCCCCCATGCTCCCAATTTACTTGGGAGATCTTGTCCTTTTTCTACTTCCCATGTAGATTATATCTATATAAGTCTCTCTAAGTGTCCTCACTGTTTCTAAGATCCCTGGGATTGGTGGTCTGTAGGCTGGTTTTCTTATGTTTTAAAACCACCTTGAGTGAGCAGATGTGATAATTGTCTTTCTGTGTCTGGGTTACCTCACTCAAAATAATGTTTCTCTAGCTCCATCCATTTGCCTGCAAAATTCAAAATGTGTTATTTTTTTCTGCTCTGTAGTACTCCATTGTTTACATTTTCCTTATCCATTTTCAGTCGAGGGGGCATTTAGATTGTTTCCAGGTTCTGGCTATAACAAACAATACTACTAACGAACATAGTTGAGCACATGTCCTTGTGGCATGATTGAACATCCTTTAGATATATACCCATGATGTGGGAGAGTCTTCTGTTTGTGTTGATTTTTATTCGTTAATAAGAAACTACCTTGGCCCATTTAATAGGCCAGCCCTGAAGGTGGGTGGAGTAGACAGAACAGGAAGAAGGAAGGGAGGTAGATGGCCCAGACAGTCACCATGCTTCTCCGTCTCTGAGATGGACACAGGTTAAGATCTCTCCGGGTAAGCGAACCACCTCGTGGTGCTACATGGATTACTAATATGGTTAATTAGTCAATAAGAGGCTAAAACTAATGGGCCAGACAGTGTTTAAAAAATACAGTTTTCGTGTAATTATTTTGGATAAAGCTAGCCGGGTGGCAGGACCAGCCCCGCCGCGCCATCTACATAACCAAAAGTGGTATTTCTGGGTCTTGAGGAAGGTTGTTTTCTAATTTTCTGAGAAATCATCACAGTGACTCCAAGGAGCTGTACCAGCTTGCATTCCCACCAGCAATTCAGAGTGTTTCCTTTTCCTCACAACCTCTCCAGCATAAGTTGTCATCAGTGTTTTGATCTTAGCCATTCTTACGGTGTAAGATGGGAATCTCAGAGTTGTTTTGGATTTGCATTTCTCTGATGACTAAGGATGCTGAACATTTCCTTAGTGTCTTTTCAACCATTTTAGATTCCTCTGTGAGAATTCTCTGTTTAGGTCTGTACTCCATTTTTTTATTGTTCTTTTGATGACCAATTTTTCGAGTTCTTTCTATATTTTGGAGATCAGACTTCTGTCTGATGTGGGGGGTTCACAGACCTCAAAAGTACTCCAACTTCATATGGAAAAGCAAAAAAAAAAAAAAAAAAAACCCAGGATAGCCAAAACAATCCTGTACAATATAAGAACATCTGGATGCATCACAATCCCTATCTTCAAACTTAGTACAAAGCTACAGTACTTAAAAAGCCTGGTATTGGCATAAGAACAGACAGGAGGACCAATGGAACCAAATAGAAGACCCAGATAATATCCACACAACCTTTGAACACCTGATTCTTGACAAAGAAGCAAAAATATCAAGAGGAAAAAGAAAGCATATTTAACAAGTGGTGCTGGAATATCTGGATATCAACATGTAGAAGAATGAAAATAGACACATATCTATCACCATGCACAAAACTCAAGTCCAAATGGATCAAAGACCTCAACATAAAGCCAGCCACACTGAACCTTATAGAAGAGAAAGTGGGAAGTACACTTGAACACATTGGCACAGGAGACTACTTCCTAAATATAACCCCAGCAGCACAGACACTGAGAGAAACAATTAATAAATGGGACCTCCTGAAACTTAAAAGCTTCTGTAAAGCAAAGGACATGGTCAACAAGACAAAATGGCAGCCCTATAGAATGGGAAAAGTCTTCCTTTTTAAAACACAGCCTTGTCCACCTTCCTCAGGTCACTGGCCCCTTGCCTTTTGTCTTTTAGCCACACTGTTCTTTGTTCCATTTATCAGGATGGAGGACATTATTTTTCCCCTGATATTGTTTCAATAGTGTCCATTTGCTTGGGCAGTGTGTTGTTGCCCATTTAACAATGACCTCCATGTTTACTGGGCCTTGCATTTCAGTTACAATATAATAATTTACAAAGTTAAGTCAGTGTTCACTTCCTGTATCAACTGCTGTTGATTCTTGTTATGAGGGATTTCATGACATAGTGGACTTGTGACTAAAGTGGACTTGAGAGGTCATTGTGCAGTTGGCGTAGATGCTTGCATATGCTTGCACACCACTACCACAGATGTGTGTCGTGTCCCCTTCACTACTATTCCCATGGGTCAGGGCTACGCTATAGCGCATTGCTGGTACCTGTGTGACTATTATTTGGATGAAATGCAGTGTTTTATTCTACCAAGAAATCTAGTAAAAAAAATGGTTATGTAACCACATTCAGAAAGGCCCCTTAAAAAGTCATCTCAACTCAGTCGATTATCTTCTGTATGTTAGTGGACTGTTTCATTTGGGGAGAACATTGCTTCCTTCCTCATTTGGAATCACTGCAGCGCTATGAAACCCCAGCCAAGCACATGTGCCAGTTGTGTATATCCCTTTAAAGTTCTTCCACGACTGGAAGATAGACCTTGGTGTTCAGATACTTGGCTGATGCTCGGGAAGGAGCAGAAAGATCCCTGGTGGATAGTAGAGAAACAAACTCCATTCGAACCCACCCTCTTTCCAGTGACAGCTATGGAAATGAAGCACTGGTCCAGACCTGCTGAGGAGTTGGGGGTGGGTGGGTAGGGCATTGGTAACAAGTCAGAGGAACGGTCGTCACTTGTAAGACTCACAGCTTGCTGTTTTAGTCAGGTTTCCATCACTATGACAAATACTGGAGACAATCATCTTACCGAGGGGAAAGATCTGTGGCAGCTCTGGGGTTTGGAAATTCAGTCTGCCGTCAAGTAAATGCATAGCTTTGAGGCCACTGGTGGAGAGGTGGATGACCATGGGTAGGCATAGTATGAAACACCATTCATGTCGTGGATGGGTAGAGAAGGGCAAGGGGGGCAGAGGTGTTATATTAATAGTCCTCCTCAAATCACAACTATAAGAATTAAAAAACCTCTCAGTGGGTCAAGCCTCTTAAAGTTCCCAGCACCTCTCAATAATGTTGCGCGGGGGACTGAGCCTTAAAACATGAACGTTTGGGGATGTTGATGACCAAATTAATCCAGGAGTATAATCCCAACTTCAGAAGTGGAGGCAGGGGGATTGTGAGTTTGAGGGTTTGCTTTGTCTATTCTAACAGTGCTTAAATGCAGATGACAAAACAAAACTAATTACTGTAATTGTTACCAGTCCTCGTACTGTGTTCAGCTTCTTACCTTCATGGTCCTCTCTCGGAAGATTTTCAGGTGATTTTCTTTTCAGTGCCCTGTAGTCTTCTTTTCTTAATATTCTGTTTGAAGAATGTGGAAGTAGCTCAGAATAAGATAGATGGGGAAAATAGGAATTAAAACCTCAGGACTCTCCACTGCTGGAAACTGATCATGGGAAATTTCCAACGGTAGAGGTCGTAAAATCATTCCAAACCTCTCATAGCCTGGGCCACACAGGCCTTTTTCTGAGATGGGAACCATACACGTTTGGCTGAGGGCGCGGGCAGTAGTCTGTCCAGTGAAGCGTGCAAAAGATCAGTCCTTGCTCTGAGCTCATCCTTTTTTAAAGCTGAGTGCGCTCAGTGAAGATGCGGGCACCAGCGTATTTATATCTAACTGAGCCAACAGGGCATGCAGTTGAAAAAGACGGAAGGCCCTTATCTAGGGGATTTATATTAGTAGCGAGCTGCCGAGCATGAAGAGCTCACTTTATCTCCATCTCTTCACTTTGTGTCTATAGAATGAGGTCAACGGCTCCATAACTGTTCTTTTGTGTGGTGCCCCACAGGAGGTCATGGATTCAACACTCTGGTTCAGCCTTGGCTTGAGCACTGTGTCTCTGCAGAAGGTTCTTAGCCATTCTGGGCTTTGGTTCCTGTGCTGTAAAATGGGAATAATACATGCGCTTTCCAGGAATCTTGTGAATGCTGGCGTGGCCCCACACAGTAAGTTCTCCTTCAGCTAGCTGCTACCAATTCCAGTAGAATTTTAGTAAGCGTGAAATTGAGTTCTAACAGGCGATCAGGTATTTTGGTCCATAGTCGCCAAATCTGATTGAGAAATTGGGAACTTTTTTTGATTTTATTGAGCTCTACATTTTCTCTGTTCCCCTCCCTGCTCTCTCTTCCTCTTCAGCCCTCCCCCCAGGTCCCCATGCTCCTAATTATTCAGGAGATCTTATTTTTTTATACTTTCCCATGTAGATTATATCTATGTAAGTCTCTCTTAAGGTCCTCATTGTTGTCTAAGTTTCTCTAGGATTGTGGTTGTAGACTGGTTTTTCTCTGCTTTATGTTAAAACACCTATGAGTGAGTACATGTGATAAACTGTCTTTCTGATGTCTGGGTTACCTCACTCAAAATAAGGTTTTCAAGCTCTAGCCATTCTCCTGCAAACTTGTGAAGGAATGTCAGTGGATGTATTAACCGCTCTCAGACACGCTCCGTGATAAGGGTTCCTAGGTCTGCTCAGACTCTAGGGACTCCAGAATACTCATTGTAGAGTCCAAACTAAGAGAGCACTCAGTGCATGTGACTGAACGACTCTTTCACTCTCCTGGCCAGTTTCCCATGTTCCTTCTAGGTCCTGTGGATATCTCTGCACTAATCCTGTGGAGTTCTGAGGGAAACTGACCTGTCCTTCTCCTGGCCGGGTCACCATTCTACTTGGGTTCTGTGCATCCTCTGTACTGTAGCAAACAGGAAACAACTTCCCTATTATTAATGACTTACCACCGTGCTCTAAAACTGCCATGGAATTTTGAGAAACACTCACTTATTCCCCTCGTGGGCTTGTCGATGTTCCACCTGGATTCTGTGGAACACCCATGTGCTGATCTTTTTTTTTCGCCTACCTTGCTCTTCTTAGTGTTAAGATATATATATATATATATATATATATATATATATATATATATATATATATATAGCTACGTATGCTTAACTTAATCAAGAACCTATGTGTTGTCAGGACAAATAGACAATATTGGTGGTTGTGTGTTTTCCATAGAAAATTGCAAGTCAATGGTAGTTATATTTGGATCTTATAAAACACATATCAAATTTAAAAAATCAGGGAAAAGGGGAAAATCGAATGTTTGATTTGCCATAAATCCGTTTCTTTCAAGGTCTAGGTGGGTACTCTGGGATAGGAAGATCTATTTAAAGATCTACTTAAAATCAAATTTAAAGTTTTAAATTTATATGGCCAGGGTGGGAAAATTGTATCATTTTCTATAACTTCTCAGGAAAATAAATTCAGAAGTTCAAAGGCAATAGACTGTGGAGTAGCTCTTATTTATTTGTTCCTTTTTGACCTGGAGGAGAATATTATATTAAAAACGCACCCTGTTCAGAAAATCCAGGTGACCTTTAATTTCCTTTAAACATAAAAACTGAATCAAAAAGCCTGGCTATAGGAAGTTAATAGAGAAGCTCTGAATTTGTTAGGTTAAGACCCAGGGAATGGCCTTATTTACAGGTCACGTATGATCAAACCCAGGCTATTTTGTGGGATGCAGCATACCATCGTTCTGAAAGATCAGCATTGTTACTTTCGCTAGGTTGACCACAGAGGAGGATCTGGTACACACAGGTGTGGGAAAGGGGAGTTCGTGTCCTGTTGTTAATGGCAGAGGTTGCACTCTGAAACATCTGTGTGTACCCTAAGAGTTCATAGACAACAGAGGACATGCAGTTTCCAAGATCAGTCCTGGCTTCTTGTGCTTAACTCTTTCCTCCCCAGTGGGGGCAGTTTAAACTCATTAGTGAGGGCAACTAGCTGCTGAAGGTCAGTTTTAGGCTGAAGGTTTGGGGCAAGGTTCTTGCAGTTAACTTCTTGTATTGGCTCACGAGTTCTCCCTTAGGAGAGAAGCTGATTTAGATGTGTGGTGGCGTTTGAAGTAGCGCCTAGCATAATGTGGTGAAGATTCTGAAGCCTAGGTCAGTAACCTGGACCTCTCCCTTCTGAGCTGTGTCTGTTGAAGCAAGTGGCTCAACCTCTCTTTGCCCCATAGTTCACATATATAACAAGAAGATAACGAGAGTGTGTTCTGAAAGGCTGTGGTTGAGACTGCATGACTTATAGGTGTATGGAATTAGCGTTTACCACACTGGACGCACTATGTGCTTCTTCATGGTCTTTTGCACTGTAGATTGAAACTTGAAGACATGGGCCATCTGGAGAATAACTCTTGCTTTTTAAAATGAGAGAAACTGTGCTGATATTCTATACTATAGATGTTCTTCTGTGGACATGTCCTGTTGACAGTATAAACCCATAGTGAACTGCAAGGTGGGCCTTTCTTCGTCCTGATATATTGTGTAAGCACTGGGTAAGGAGGGCAAATTGCCCTTGAACATTTATTTGGCTGGGAACCATCCCACCTGTCATTGCCCTTTTAATGTTCTAGGGCAGTTTCTTTTCAGGTGTGTTCTTTCCCAAGAAGCAGTTTGGTACAGCCATTCTATCCACACTAAGCTAGGGCTGGGTCTGTGGGTCACTTAGAGTTTCTGAGCATCTATGAACATCAGCACTCTCGTGTGTCAGTGCCATCCCAGGTAACGTGCAGCCACCTGCAGGGATAATGAGGGGGACTACAGAGCATAATGAGAGTTTGAGAAGGGCTATTTTATGTATGGCTGGAGAAGGCATTTCTGATAAGCTGACCTCTGAGCAGAGGGCTAGAGGACGTTTGGTATGAAGCAGAGAGGTAGTAAGTATGAAGCTGGGTTTCTTCTTCTATTGTTGTTCTCCAGTACTAGGGATAGAACCCAGTCCCTCTTGTGTCTGTCCTAGGCAAGGATATGCCGCTATCATACCCTAACTCCAATACTTGAGAGGGTTTGGTGTACAGAAGAGCGCAGTTGCCTGGGGCAAAGTGAATGGGAACCGGAAACTATTGTAGGAGGCAAGGGTCGAGAGCACACTGGAAGGCAAGGGCGAAATTACATTGGGATTATTAACCAGGTTAAGGATTGGCTTTTTTGTTTTTGCTTTTTTGAGGGTGTGGGTAGGTGGGTGGGCTTCAAGATATGATTTTCTCTGTGTAACAGTCCTGACTGTCCTAGAACTCAGTTAGTAAACCAGGCTGGCTTGAACGCAGAGATACACTTAACCTCTGCCTCGGGTGTTCTGGGATTAAAGGGCATGAGCCACCACTCCTGCTTAAGGGCTGGCTTTTCATTGAATAAAATTTGAGGCCATTATAAGTTTTAGACAAAGGTATGGCAGAATAAGCGTGTATTTTAAAAAACAGGATCATCCAGAGGGATGCATAGATCCACTCTATGAACTCATTGCTGAGTTCAATGGCCATCTAGAAATAATGCAAGAGGTACTGTGGGTCCTAGGCATATACTACCAAAAGATCTCCGCGTCCTCCCACAGAGATATACTTGCATGTTGGTGCATTGCTGCTCTATTCGCAGTAGTGAAGAATGGAATCAACCTAGATGTCCATCGAAAGGAGAATGGATAAAAGAAATGTGCTGTATTTCCATAATGCAATGGAATTTTACTCAGTGTTAAAGAAAAAATGAAATGAGGAAATCTGAAGGCTACAGACAAAAAGCAATATAATTCTTTCTCACTTATGAATCCTAAAGTACGTGCGGGAGTGCGTGCATGTGTGTGTGTGTGTGTGTGTGTGTGTGTGTGAATGTGGGTAACGCTGTAAAAGCTTGAAAAGGAGGACAAAAAATGAGTGTTGAGGAAGGGGTCTAGGCAGACAGACACAGGTGACATGACTGTGGAGTAGGGGTTGGGGGACGGGAGTAATGCAAAGTGGTAGGGACGAGAAGAGAGTTAAAATAAACTTTGAAAATATTTAGTGGTACCCAGTTTTATATGCTAACAAAAAGATAAAAAATAACTTTAAAATAGAATAAAAATTGGGAGCAGAGGCAGGCGACCTCTGTGAGTTCGAGGTCAGCTAGTCCTACAAGATCTAGTTCCAGGGACTGCTCCAAGCTACAAAGAAACCCTGTCTTAAACAGATTAAAAGGATGAAAGAAATGTGGCGGGGGATGCTTGTATGATTCTGACGGGGAAATGCATTGCTTTGTAACGTTAGGACTAGAGGAACAGCATAGAGTCATCTCATATGTCCCCAGTGAGTAGATGGAGAGTATCCCCCACCCTGCTCAAAATCTTCCAGTATCCTACACTCCCTGACTGCCTGCAGCAGGAGCACAGAAAAACCCTCACCCACCTCCTGTGGCTCTATTGATAGCCTGTCAGACCCAGAGCCGAAAAAGTTACAGTTTGAGAGAGAAAAGACTGATGTCTATAGCAACACACGTGTTGGACTTATCTAACAAGAACTTTAAAGCAGCCATCATAATAACACATTGATGGCTACAAATTATTTGAACTTAATGCAAAAGTAGAAGTCCCAGGAAAGAAATAGAAGCCTTGAAATATAACCAAATACCGATAATGAAACAAATAAACAAAAAACAGTAGTCAAAAGCAAAGCACCCACTGAATGAGATCAGTGATAGCGTGGAGATGGCAGATGGTGCCAGGGAATTGAGGGCACATTCATAGGAGACACCGAAGATGCACAATAGGAACGAAAAATGGGGTCTAAGTGGTACAGTTAACAAAATAGCTATGCTTTCTTTCACCAGAGTCCCAAAAGGTCACAAGAGAAAGAGACAGAAATGTATTTCAGGTAATAATTGCTCAAAACTTCTCAAATTTGGTGAAAGACGTGACTCTAAAGATCCAAGAATCCAAGCTAACCTCAATCAGAATCAATTGAGAGAACCCGCCATCAAAGTACATCATACTTCAGCTGCTGTAAGCTGAGCCAAATGTGAGGGGCCCTGGAGCACCCGAAGAATGAACAGTGGCACTAAAGGAACAGCATCCGACGACTGTCCTGTCAGAGCGGGAAGATGGGAGGCAGGCACATACTGTTCAGGCTGAAAGAGAAGGACCAGGAGAAAGAAATAAGCAGAAGGAGAGAAATAGAATCTTGTAAATTTTATAAGTCATGCTTTTTAGTTGAAACTAAATTATGTTACTGTGTGATAGTTAAGGAAATTCTATGTAAGGCAAGGGAGAGTTAGGAAACTCAAGTAGCTGTGAAATCATCTCCATATTTCAAGTAAAGCAGCAAAACATTGATATTTATAGATGATGGTAAGTCACATATGTTATTATTGTATGGCCAGTGTAGAGCCAGAATGGCTGCTACAAAAATGTTACAAAGACAGCTGTATTAAGGCCACTTACTCATTTTAATTGGCAATTTATTGCTTACTCACCATGGCAAAAATCTGGAACCAACCTAGTTGTCCACCAACTGATAGGTGGATGATCTAGAGGCACACGCATAATAGAACACTATTCACGCTAAAGATAATGAAATCACAACGGTTTTGAGGAAAATGAATCAAAGAAAAATATTTAATATTATGTGAAGTTGCACAGTCTCAGCTAAATAAAACCATGTAACTGCTCTCATAAGAAGGGTTTTACCCTATAATGTTTGCGCCCATGTGTCTTTCTATGCGTGTGCCTCACGTGTGTGGGTGTGTGTGCACGCACGCGTGTGCACATGTGCACACTCACGTAAACGAATGTTCATGTAGTCACAATCTGACATGTAGAAAGAAGAACAAGAAAGAGTAAATGTTTGTTGGTGGGGAGAGAGGACCGAATGCATTAAGGGATTTGAGTCATGAGAAACGATATCAAGTTAATTGTTTCTATTTTATTTTCCTTCTAGTTTTAACACTGTTGTGAACATTTTGGTTTTTGGTTTTGGGTAAGTGAATAAAAACCACATTTGATAGTGAACATATAAAATCCACTGTGAAGCTCCACCACGCCAGAAAGGCTGTGTTAACTGCGTGGAGCTTCACTGAGAATTAAAGACTGTGTCTAATTAATTTCACTGCTTCCTGTGTCTTCATTGAAAGTTCTTTATAACCACATTTTAATAAACTTAAAATTATTCAACTCAAAAATATGTGAAGATAGTATGTTAAGGCCTCTAGCTAAACATAGGGTAATCTTAGCAGTCAAGAAACTGCAACAGGAGGATAATGAGTTCAAGATCCACTTGAGATTCTTTGTGGTACCCTGTCTCATAAAGAAAATAAAACTTTAAAGAGATAAAAACAGAATACTAAAGCAAGGAATCACCAAGAAAATTGATCAAAGGTATACAAAGACAGTTCACCTCTTTATATGATATGCCTAAACAGACGGGACGTAAGATATCATGAGACATGCTAAGGAAATGCAAACTGGAGCCCAGTGAGATGCCACTGAACACCTATCGAGCCCCACTTGAGAGAGTGACTAGCCGGGAAGCAGAGAGATCAGATTGCTGGTGCACTGCTGCGGGAAGGGGAGAAAGCAAAGAAGACTGGGAAACAGCTGGCTGTATTTCCTGTGAAAACAGTTTGTGTATTGCTGTATTATACAGCAGTTCTACTCAAAAAGCATGCAGCAGAGAAAGTGAAAAGTATCTTTACATCAATATGGTTATAGATCTTTTTCCTCAGCAAGCCTCACCCTGAAAGAACTGCCGCTCTCGATGTCGTTCAATAGTAAACAGTTTGCACTAAAGCTGGTGTCATAAAGTAACAAATCAGCAAGGGGTGTATGTTATACACACATGCTCTCGCTCTCTCATCTCCTCTCTCTGCTCTGCTCTTCTCTCTCCACTCTCTCTCTCTCTCTCTCTCTCTCGCACACACACAGCACACAACACACACTCGCTGCAGACATACTCGGCATGTGGAGTAAAATATATCCAGTCCAAAGAAGGTTGCATTCCATTTATGTAAGTGTGTTAAAATAAAGAAAATCGTTTAGGCATGGGCAACCTCTAGTGTGGCTGTCAGGAATTTGGCATAGGTGTACGTAAGGAAGGGTAAAGAAGTGGCAATAAGACAGCAAGTATGAGGGGAGCCCTGTAGTGAAGATAGTGTTTCCATGTTTGAGTATATTGTAAATACCCAAATCTGCACATGATAAAGGAAATGCAAAGTTGGCTCTTCTCAGTATCAGTAATATTCCTATTTATAGGAAACCATCTCATGCTACAGCAATGCATGTTGTGTTGTTGTAACTAATAATTCCATGCTAATGTGAAAATGACAGACGGACTTAACCCCTTGAGGGGCATGGTCACACACCTGAAAAAATACATACAAGCGCATGCACACATGCACACATATACACATGTACAATTCACAAGATATGGAGCTGAGTGAAATAATCATTTGCCTAATCCTATAGCAGTAAAACCTCATGTTATGGATGGTTCATTAATCTGTGTTTGGCCCAGACCACAGGACCATGATCTCTGCCCATGGACATGAGGAGAGATTTGGCTTTATCACTTAGCACCCCTGCTTTGAACTTCTGTCATCGCTGTTCCAGTCATGAAACAGCTTTCTGTTTCATTGATTGTGGAGCCAGTGGTCATCCCTATGTTCTTCTGAGTTTCAGGCCTCATTTTTCATTCAACTGCGTGACTTTCATTTAACATTCTCAGAGCACTATTTGCAAACAGTAGAGACATTATGATCCAAATCACAAAATTGTTGGAGTGAAATGAAATATTGGCAAATGTATTTCTCAGCTGTTAAGTACAAATGCAAATTTGGCTAATGTCACCTCCACCCAACTTATAATAAAATTCCATGTGTGTGGCTTTGCAATTCAGGGGTGTTTTTTTTTATCATGTAATAATGAATGAAAGCAAATACCTGAAGGGGGATTTTAATGTCACGCTATTCAGGATATTAAATAACTGAGGCATGGTTTGGGAACTCCTGATAGGTGGTGTAGTGTAGTGAAATTAACTATCTTTTTTTTGGTAGCATAGAAGCATCCTTAAAAATACATGCACAGTGCAAGCTGGTTTTAATAGGAGTTATCCTGTGATGGAGTCCTCGCCTAGATACCATATGTTCTCAAATTAAAAGTCCAGTGCCAGGAATGGGTTACTTCTTTTGGAATGGGCTGGAAGGCACTGGAAGTGCTGCTCTATATGGTATGCTGTCATCCACTTGGGAAGCCTGAATTTGTTCTCTGGACAGAGGTAAGGGTCTACAGAATGTAACAGAGCACAAAAGAGTACATAAAGTCTAAACTCAGCTATGATACCTCATTACCTCCCGCATACTGCTAAGATAGTGATCACTGGGTTACTGGTCAGTAGTATTCCCTAGGACCCCAAACATTACAAGCTGTTGATGTTAGTTACCCTCCGGAACTTGATGGCAGTACCATTTCCCTGAGGACATCACATCCTTAACTCACAGGACATGGAAAAATCAAGCTGGTACTAAGAAGCTTCATTGCTACTGTCTGGCTATTGTGGTGCTGGAAGGTCCTGTGTTCTCTACTGGCTAGGGAAGAAAGTTAATTCTCAGTCTTACCCAGCTGTGCTGCAATAACAACTTATGTGCTGCAATAACATCTGGCCTGGCCAGATATGCACGACTCATATAGTTATGGTACAGATATTATAGGAGGGACCATACTAACTACTTTCTAAATGGCTTTAAAGCCAATTCCACAAGATAAACTCATGCCTGTTGACTGAGAATTGGACCAAGAACTTTAGTCTAGGAGCCAATGAGTTTCCTGGAGGAAACCTATTAATGATTATTTGCTAAATGACACAGTGGTAAAATGGCTCCTAATAGTTTACCACTATAACCCATAGATTAGTGCACAGTTCAGCCTTCACCAGAGAAGTTTCTTTCTGGCACTAGTTGCCAAGTAACACAGAGATTCACAAGTTGTTAACCTTCTAGAGTGCAGAATGTTCAGCCCTAATGGGGCATCTATAAAATATCCCTCCTTTAAAGACTCAGGGATTGCTGTGGAAGAGGGGATAGAAGGATTGTAAGAGCCAGAGGTATTGAATGGATACACAATAAAGCGGCAACAACAACAAACCCACAAGCACAGCAACAAACTGCTTTTTGAACACAACAGGACAGTTAGACATATGAACTCATATCACTTGTGACAGCCTGCACAAGACTTGTACAGGTTCAAACCAGACAAAACCCCAGCATGGAGTGGTTGGAGAGACATGAAGTCCCACCCAGCCAAGGAGCTACTGGCAACTGATGGCTTCCGGGAGAGGGCATTCTGGTTTTTTTTCAAGGATATGTCCCCTGAGAGGCTACCTCTACTCTAGCAGATGGCCCTACACCCTTGTACATACTGTCAGGGCTAAGTGCACTCAGTGTGTTAAAAAAGACAACCAAACAGATGAAACTGAGAGGGGATAGTGGTAAAGGGAGCCAGTAGAGGCAATGGAGGCTAAACTTCATCACAGCATATACACCTGTATGATGGTCTCGATAAAAAGGAAAGGATTTAAAAATAAAGCAGAACCAATTTGCAGTTAGGTAGTTTCTCTTGATAAGTTCAAGAATGCCAAATATAAATGTCAGTCTGTAGGCTTATCAGTGTGTGAGCCAAAGGTTCTCTGGGAGTAAAACTTGCCGGCTGTAATTGGGAAAGGACTTAAGCAAGAAGGTAACAAATTACAAGTCAGCTCTACTCCCTGATCTGTGCCTTAATGTGTCAGTGTGTAGGTATCTGTATGGTTCTGAAACAGAAGTTTCATGAGTTACATCTTACCTGCATTCAGGATTACCATGGTAGTGGCCATGAAGATGAAATTTGGTTCCTGATTCCAAGTTTTATTTTGTTTTTTTTTTTTTCTTTTTTTTCTTATTTCTTTTTTTGGTTTTTTTCGAGACAGGGTTTCTCTGCAGCTTTAGAGCCTGTCCTGGAACTAGCTCTTGTAGACCAGGCTGGCCTCGAACTCACAGAGATCCGCCTGCCTCTGCCTCCCGAGTGCTGGTTAAAGGCGTGCGCCACCACCGCCCGGCGAAGTTTTATTTTGTTAGAACAACTGAAGTACAACTTTTACCCTTAGATATTTTAAAGGAACAGTGATTTTCTTGGTGTGGCTGTAATTTCAATTCTTTATGTAGATTGTCTTGGAAATTATGAATGTTCCTACCTTTTAAATAATGGCTACTTTGGAACAGTAATGTTGAATCATGATATTTTAATAAAGACCTTACAAGTGATTAAGATATTTTTTACTCAGGAGCACACACTGAAAGTCGTACAGATTCTGGTTTCAGAGACTTGTCCCTCTTATCTGCATGGGGGAAGAGTCTGGAAGCAGGAATTCTTTTAGAATGGTTGGAACGTGTGCCAGGAAGTTATCTGACCAAATTATGAGATACCTTGGAATAAGCATAAAAGGTTTGCATTTAACCTAAATGACCAAATTCCAGGTAACATATTTATGGTACGTAGTTTCCAAAAGATCCTTCTAGAGCAGTGGATCTCAACCTTTTTAATGTTGCGACCCTTTAATAGAGTTTATGTTGTGGTAATCCCCAAGAATAAAATTATTTCATTGCACTTCATAACTGTAATTTTGCTACTGTTATGAATCTTAATGTAAATATCTTACATTCAGGATCTCTGATATGCAACTCCTGTGAATGGGTCATTCAACCCCCAAAGGGACTGTGACCCACACACTGAGAACCACTGCTCTACAGAAAGCTAGAATGATTCTGAAAAATTTGGAGTTTACATTGCTATTAATGTAACTAAAATTTAGCTTGCATCCATATCTAATCTAGGCTATGAAAGATGGAGAAGCTACATCAGAGGGGCTTCTTTCTTACTCACGCCACCCTCCCTTTCCCTGAATGTATTAGGTTTAATAGTTTTACATTTGTAAAACTTCTACCACGCCATGGTGCTCTCTGTAATAATTCTTGAAGTGGATTAAAATTAATTGTCAGAATTCCAGCAATCCAATTAAAGTGGAAAGTGCAGAAAGCTCTTAGCTATAAAAATAAAGAAACCCAGAGCCATTCATAACAGTTGAGTACAAATTATAACTATACTGAGCTTTCGTTTCTAACACACTAGTATCAATAATCTATCAGTTTGCCACACCTTCTAATGGTAAGGCCAAGTAAACAGACCTTATCATGCATGTATTTCTGGGGAAAGTGCTATTAGCGCTCTATTATTGAGGGTAATTTAGTAATACCTACCAGAGCTATAAATATGTGTAGGTTCACTCGGTAGCTTTTCTTTGGAATGTTATCTCTTCTATGTGTTTGCACTTATACAAAATGCTAGCTATATCAGACAGTTTCAGAGCTGCTGTAATATCCTATCTTAGAAATGATGTAAATGCCCATCAGTAGATGACCATTTGACTAAGTTGTGGGCTGTTCTTACAATACAGGATTTTGGTGATTACCCAGAGCTGAAAGAAGAGGTGAAAAGAGATCTCTCTGTACCAGTGAACAGAGACCTATTTCATACACCAGTCACTAGCTTGCTCTTGTCCAGAAAGTGGGTAATAAGATGAGGTAGTAAGAAGAGGCCATGTGTTTGCATAAAAGACATATGTGGCCTTCTTAACATTTACCTTGTGTGAATAGGAACAGGGAAGGAAAGGGTATGAGTGAAGTGGCCGCTGCACCTCTAAACCATTCTGTTCATTTACCAGTGGCCACTTCTTACACGAGAAGGGGGTCAAACATCTATGCATTTAGCTATGTAATTTCCACTCATAACTATTTAAATTTGATTCCCTTTTTAGTTGGCCAAATTTTATCATCTAGTTCATTTTGAATGATTTATATATACTTGGTATCCATTTTATTAGCTCTTTTTCATAGTTTTGTTATTTGAATTATGATTCTTGTTTAATAGTGAGGTAGGCTATTTAATGTGTTTATTTTACATTGACTGTGATATAAGCTTTATGTAGAACATTTTCTGTGTGCCGGAGGTGTTTTCACATTTTGCGAATCTCTTAGTTTGCTGCCAACCACAGTGCTGATATAATCTGATGATTGGCAGCAAGTGAGGCATGTCACCAGTTTCTCTGTGTGCCTCTGATTGTCCAGAACCTTTAAGAAGTGGAAACAAAGATGGGATTAAGTATGCCAAGATTTTACTAGTGGAAGTGCTTGTGTGAAGAAAGTCATTATAAAATGGGCAGAGAGAGAGACTGAGAGGTCCCCAATCTGAGATAAAATTTTGAGGGAGAACAGATGGGTTGATTTGAGAAACCTGAAAGTTGTTTTTTTTATTTGTTTGTTTTATTTTGTTTTGTTTTGAGTCAAAGCCGGCTTTCAGAGAGTCTACATCCTAGGCAGAGACCTGTATGCACTGCCCTGCTGGAGTCCATCCCTGGCTCTAAGCATCATTGTAGGTCTTGTCTTCAGCACAAATGTGTTGATGTATTCTGACCTTAGCAGTCTGAGCTTTTGATCAGTCTGGCTTTCTGTTTGACCCTGTAATAATGCTTTCTTCCAGAGCTCATCCTGGGCCTCTTCTTACTTTGCATTTGTTCTCAAATGACCTTACCCACACCATGACACACACTGTCACTCCCTTTTCAGTGTGCAGCTCTGGTCTCTTACCTGTTATGTCCTACCTAGTTCCCAGTTGCCTATGTACATTTGTGCCTTGTAATCTTATAGACCCCCTAACTCAATACCTCGCCATGAATGTGTTTTCCTTCTCCCACGCCTAATCCTACCATTCATCTGTGCCTTAGCTCTCCATGCCATCTTTCTTGAACTTCCCATATTAAAAACCTTGGAGTTATGGATACCCCTGTCTCTGCTTCACCTCCACTACCCAGACAGCTTCCATGTCCGTTGAGCATATCTGTAATTCTGCCCTGCCCCTCCTATTTCCATTTCTTCCATACAATTCTAATTTGGTTCATGGGTTTCTCTCTAAACTCACATATTTTGTTTTTTTTTTTTTTTTTTTTCGAGACAGGGTTTCTCTGCAGCTTTTTTAGAGCCTGTCCTAGAACTAGCTCTTGTAGACCAGGCTGGCCTCGAACTCACAGAGATCCGCCTGCCTCTGCCTCCCGAGTGCTGGGATTAAAGGCGTGTGCCACCACCGCCCGGCTTAAACTCACATATTTTATAGTGGAGCAAGACATTCTCAGTCCATTCATTTTTGCTGATGGCAACAGCTATCCTGCCTCTGTTTTCTTCATAGAGTTCTCATAAGTTATTTTTCTCCATCATTCCTTGACATTTATGCCAGCTGAAATCAAAATCAGAAGCCACAGTGGAGACTGAGTGTGTTGGTGGTGGCAGGTCTCCCACCTTTGCTTGTTACATAACTACTATGAATGATAGTTTTAATACACTATCAAGTTCAAGTTCCAGACTCCAATAATGCCTAGTGAATGTATAGTAACAGAGAAACCATTAAATTAGGTAGCTAAGCAATAAACAGTTATGGCTATTGTCTAGTGTGTATTGGGGTGGTGATGGTGGTGGTTTGCCTATACCTTTTATTCACATTGAAGCTAGAGATAATGAAGAGTTTCAGAGTTGATTATTGAATCAATCAGTTTTAGACTCAGAAATCATCCTATTTTTAATTTTATTTGTTTTTTTGTTAAATGGGTAAATTATATCTCTTGTCAAAGGGGACAATAAATACTGTGAGAGGATGGACATAGAGGTTTGTTTTATTTTAGTAATCATTTTATAATAAAGGTGTGAATGAACATCATGTATAGGTAGATACATACTTAAAATGCATATAATATATTGAAAATATGTGCTATGTTAGTTTATTCGTAATAGGAAATATTCTACGCATACATGTAAACATAGAAATTTTAATTTTATTAGAAGTAGAGATACTACAGAAGTGAAACAGATCCTTTCTTGTAGACACAATCCGGCCAATAGGAAATACAACGAACTTGGGTTGAATGAATTTTCAATTACCTTGTAAGTTTGTCAGAATTTATCATCCATTATTCTTAAGAAACAGGGTTATGGCTATATATTTGATTTTCTATCACTAACATCTTGAACATTGTATTATTTATGGTAAGATTCCTTCAAGAGTTTAGCTATGCTTCAGGTTGGGAGAACGTAAGAGCTGACAACTTCCCAGTTCTTTGCTGTTTGCCACCTGCAGAGCCACTGAGGAACCTGAACACTTTGGGGATGCTTTGGTGCAAAAAAAAAAAAAAAAAGTGAGTAAGTGTCTAAGAGAAGGAAGAGCAGAGAGGGGAATTTTATTTATTTATTTATTTATTTATTTATTTTATTTTATTTTTTTTTTTTTGGTTTTTCGAGACAGGGTTTCCCTGTAGTTTCTAGAGCCTGTCCTGGAGCTAGATCTTGTAGACCAGGCTGGCCTCGAACTCAGAGATCCGCCTGCCTCTGCCTCCCGAGTGCTGGGATTAAAGGCGTGCGCCCCACCCCGCCCCGGCGAGAGGGGAATTTTAACCGGATGTTTGGGATTCAAGGCTGTGACAAGATTAGCTGGCTTGTTGCTAAGGTATCCAGAATTGGTAGTGAACAACAGCACCCCACTCGTTTCCTTCTCCCACAGATACATCAAGACACAGAAACACAGAACTAATGATTCTGTACCAACTTCTAGACTCAGAGGTCTTCCAGCTAGATCGAGATCGCAGGTGACCCCATCCCCCTGTGTTGCTGCAACATGCTCTGTCCCCCTCTCTGATTTTCCCAGTTATGTACCCCCCGTGACTTTTCCACGAAACCTGGTTAATCATTAAGCCAGAGAGTGTACGAACCACGTGAAATTCCCAGATAAGCTGTCTCTGGATATCCCCTTTATACACATGCTTCAAAAAAACATAGATTAGTGCTATTTTTGTTTGATTCTGTGAAACTGTTTAGTTCTACACTTACAAAACTCCTGACTATTCATTCCCAGATCCCAACACTGCCATTTTGAAATGTGTAATAGTTTCACCTTCCCCATCAGCACCAAGGTATGCTTTGTGGTTAGTGACCTTCATACATACATAGAACTTTGTGTTTATGATGGAAGAGTGAAGTGGGGGTTTCAAACTGTTGTCTTGACTGCAACAGTTTGGTCCTCCAGGTTGGCCGGCTACAGGATTTCTGTACTAAGACATCCAGTAGGGCCATAATGCTCCTGATTGTTTTCTATTCATAGCGCCCACATTACTTCCCAACTTCAAGCTGACTGTTCACAGGTTAACGTTGTTAACTCTTTAGGTCACTGGGAGTCATTTAATAAGTAACTAGAGACCTGGAGGTGATCTGTGCTTTTCTAAATATACTGGCTTTTTTAAAAGGTGCAGTTCACTAAAGGTCACTCAGCGGTTTCAAATATTTAATGTCCTTTCCTAAGAGAGTGGCCCTGGGCCAGTGAGGAGGCTGGTAGGTTGGTAGGTTGTTGTTTGTAGTTGCCCAGTGTCTTGCATACTCAGTCATTTCATAGTGGTTATGTTCTAGCAGGGAAAGCAAGTCAACAGATGCGATGGGAGTTTACGGTAGTTCTTTGGATTAAAGAAATCAATGAGATAAGAGCATCCCCTATGCATAAAAACTTTCAGCCAATACACTTGTGAACTTTGGGGATACTTTATATTTTAATGGAATCTCAAACTTAAGAGAGAAACATGTAAGAGGAAAACAAGGAATTGTACACTATTGACTGGGGAGCCGAAATGACTGAAAACAGCACAAAGGGCAGGTGACCAGTGACATCACCCCCTGTGAAGATCAAGGCAGAGGAAGAGAGTCTTCCATCAGCCGTTTCTCTTGAACCTTTTGACCCCGTGAAAAAGAATGCATCATTGCCTGTACCCTCAGGTCAGAGACAGGCTGGGTGTCCTAATCCAGCTGTGGAGACAGTATTACCCTTGTGTCAGCTACAGGGGACAAATGCCACCTGAGTGACAGCAGGAATTGGAAATGTAGAAGAGACAGGAAGATGATCAGAGAAACTGTGTAAGAAAGAGTGCATGTGTGTGTTCAGGGCATTAGGTGACTGCCCAGCACTGGTCAGTACAGTGAGAGGCAGATGGTGAGGGAATATGTCCAAGATGACTAGTTTGTTGGAAGTTCCAATGAAAATGGGCTTGTTTTGAGCCAATGGTCTAATATCCACTTAGAAACAGCAAACCCTAATGGGAAAATAACTTTACAATGACTGACCAGTATACCTACAGCATTGCTAAAACATTTGTTGTGTAATTTTATGGTGCTCAAGTCTGGCCCAGAAATTCTGCCTTTGCATGCATGTAGTATTTGTGATATTCTTCATATAATTAGAAGCTAAAAGGCAGCATTCAGAGTACAGATGGCTGGTATTTTGATCCTTGTTTTGTAGATGGGGTTGAGGAACACAGATACATTCATGTGCTGCTGACAGGAGTTTAAATGATTGTCCCATACATGAAGGAAATGTTGGTGATGCCTATCCAAATCATAAATATGCCCTTGGCTTTGGAAGGGAAACTTCTGCAGTTTACCCCACTGACTCAGCAGGGGGAAACAGAAGATTGGAACGTAAATAAAATACTTAACAGGAGAACTAATTAGATAAGCCCCATAGACACAGCCATGGAGTACTATGCAGCTGTAACAGGCAATCCAAAGCAGAAGAGAAGGACGATGGCTCTATGTACTGGTTTGGAAATAGCTCCTGGGGGAGGGGGAAGCAGAAAGAATCATCTTTTGGACATTTTTTTTGCCTTAAAGAAACTAGAAGGAGATATAAAAGATGAGTAAAAGTGTTTTGTGGTGGGTGGAAACTGGCAGATGGAGATGGGTGGGTGTGAAAATCTTCACTGGCTAAATAAACCTTTTTTTCCTTTATATTTTTAAAGTGTGTTCATGTACTAGTTAATGAAAAATGTGGAAAAAAGGGACTGTTATGTTCTCATAGGCATGACAAGGACAGCTATTTTCCTACCCCAAATGTATTTTCCCGGTTTCTTTTTCGTTTAAATGAGAACATTTTTCTTTAGACATGAAAATTGTATTTTCCAGCTTCTCTTGCAGCTAGCTATATACAGCTCCAAGACCAGTGAGAATAAGTGGCATGCGGTACCCCTTGCTGTCTTTTCATAGATCTGATCAACCACAGTGTTTTTTTTTTTTTTCTTTGCTTTCTTCTTCCTAAATATGGTTTTGTTGTCCAGAGCCTGAGCAGATGCTGGGGGCCATGAGGAGGCAAGGGGCTTACAGAGAAGAGCAGAAAGCAAGAAGCATGAGCTTCAGTGCTACCAGGTTGCCATCACAGTACCTGATTTCTTCTTTCTCTTACATTAAAGGAAAACAGTTCTGATCAGTTCTGATGTAGCACTCTGATTTTGATGTGATTTATAACATTGATTAGATATTAGAATCTGACCCAGTATTGGTCCTTAGTTTGAATTTTGTTTTCTTTTGTGATTTTATTTTGTGTGTGTGTGGACTTCGTTGGGACTTAGATTTCTATGTTATTTCTTCAAATCTTTGGGTTGAAGCTGTTAGAGCCTGTGATATATATTGTGGGAAAATCATGAATGTTATCTTTCAAAGTGCCAAAGTTGGAAGCGTTCTTATTAACATATCATGCCATTTTTTCTTTTACAAGTAAACAACTACATGTTTCATATTCCTTAGCACTTAATGTAACCACATTCATGTGTCAGAATAAGTGTTCTTGGTCTCGATCTCAGACTTAAAGATACAGTATTACACTGATTCCAGGATGGGTACATGTCAGTACTATTACTACACTTATAATTTAGGCAATAATAAAGAGTGGTGAGTATAGGGAAAAGAAGAAGGCAACGTTGATGGGATTTATGTATTAGGTTTATATGAAGTCATCTTTGGTCCTGGTGGGGAGGGCTAATGTGTTTTCAGCTTGAACATCTATTAATTTGGCTATAATAAACTGTAGTGAACAAATGTTAATAATTTCCTCAAAAAGACTTAGTAATGAAGAGCTTCATTTTCTCTTTACTAAAAGACTCACACTTTTAGTACTAGAAGCAAAAGGACATTCTATCTGAGATCATACCGTTGCCCGTCTTACTGTCCATGCTGGCCTAGAACAAGTGTGCTCTGGTCTGAGGAGCAATGCAATAACAGCCAGGAGACAAAGTTGACTCATGTTTCATAACATCCAATTTCCCAGCAAACTGGGATGACTTCTTTCGGGCCCCCTATACTAACTCCAATTTGCATGCCCAATTTAGCACCTTTTCTCTGCTTTAAGTGGAAATAATATTCCACAGCAAAGTTTTGCATAATTATTCGACATTATGAAGACAGGATCTTCCCACATGCTATTAGTAGAAAATCTTTTAGGAAAATAAAGAAGAATGCATTTCGAAGTAGTAACAAATAAAGGAGACTTAGCAGATGAAGCAGTAATTTATCATTGTGTTGTTGAGAGTAAAGTTCTGTCATAGTCAAGTGTTTCTGTGTCCTCCAAATTACTTCCTTGGAAAGAATCTCCACTGTTTTGGCATGTGGCCATGGGGCCTTTGGAGGTGATGAGGAATGGTGTTTTGGGTGCCCCCTAAAAGATCTAATTAGCACCTTTAGAAAAGAGTTCACAGGACCCTTCTACCCCCTCTGCCACACTAGATACAGCAAAACATGACCTTCTGTGAAGAAGAGAGTGGTCTCCAACTGGCACCAAATCTGCCAGGTACTTATATGTAACCATCTTCAGAAATGAGAGAAATCAAAGTTTGATTTCTTTTTATAAGCCATTCTGACTACTGTGTTTTTGCTTCAATAGCACTAAAGGGGTGAGAAAGGCTCCTTCTTCTTGCCATATATATATCACTGCAGTAATTATAGCACAACATTTGATATGCTTTTTCTAAGTAACATATATTAAACCATCTATTCATCTATACATACACTATTCAGCAGTTGTCACTGGTTCACTGGTCATTGACTTTGTGCTATAGCCAAGCAACTGGAGATCTGGTTGGTCCCCAGTGGCATAGAACTCTGGAAGTGGGGTTTACAATAAATGAATATTTGAGAAGTATTGAGAGTGGTGCTTTAGAGTGGAGAGAAGGTAGACTTCCCTGGGAGGCTGCACTTCAAAGGAAGCCTGTCCAGAACCTAGCGTCAGTAGGGTTTTTGTGCGTACAGATGGGGAGCACATTGAGTCTTAAGTATGTACATTCTATGAGTTTTTCTGTGTCAGGGAGCTTCCTCTGAGCAGGCTTAAGGTGTGAAGTCAGTGAAGGCAGAACCTAGAGAGTGGCAGACAGGGCCAGTAAGGCAGGAGAGAAAGGAAGGCACAGGAAAAGCATTTGAGGCTTGCAGAGTTCTTTCTTCATCCCCCACTCAAGGGAAAGCTCTGGACAGGTTTTGGAGAAACAGCAGATAGAGTGGGAGAGACAAGAATCCTAACTGAATGTCAGAGACCAACAAGACAGACAGCAGAAATTGAGTGGCAGTGTGCCCAAGAAGGCAAAAACACACAAGTAAAGAACATCCCAGGATGAGTGGATGACGGTTGGTATGGATACATACATTTTCATACTCATGTAACAGTGATCAGAAGGCATTTTATGAGCATATTTAAGTTTAGTTTCTGTGTAAACGAAAACATGTAGTCCCACTTATTTTGCTTAATGTAATGACTTCCAAATAGTTTTATTTTCCTGCAGAATGAGACAATCTAATTTTTCTTCATGACTGTATAACATTCATGTTATATAAGTGCCACTTCTCATCCATTTCTTTCCCAATGCTATGTTTGAAATGATTGGTGTAAATTGTAAAAATAGAGTATGTCTATCTTGTATTCATATAGTTCCTACAGTCTTAACATCTTGCATGATCTTTGTACGACTTTAAGGAATATGGATTAAATACTGACCCAGATAACATGAATGCTGCCATCTTTTCAACTGACTTCGCTTTTCACCCAAAATCCAGACCAGTATCCCACCTTGCACTTAGTTGTCAAGTTTCCCAAGTCTTGTGAGGTGTATGACAGTTCTTGTCTTCCTTTGTCACTCATGTACTTGACACACTGGAAGAGTATTGGCTGCTTTTTTTTGTAGATTGTTTCTCCAGACCAGATGTTTTCTTGAGAGGTAGCTAAGGTCCCGTATCTTTAGCCAAAGCCATAGAAATGATGTGCAAGCCAAGAATGGTCCATCACAACACAGGGAACTTTGCATTTTGGTGTATTGTTTCACAATTTGCCATTTGTACTATAACTATAAATTAATACTTTTCTTTTTAAGTTATCTAGGATCTCTGGTATAATGCTAAATAAAGCAAAGCTGTCTGAACCTGTGTTTTTTCTGACTGTAGAGGACATGAAAATGAGCCTCATGTTTTAAGTGTCTGCTGCAGGCTTTGGGGAAATGTTCCTGAACAGATTAAGAAGGCTCTCTTCATCCTTGCTGTCCTCCAGGCTGTAAGATGACCATAGTTTGTAATGTGTCTTCCAAATGACTCCTTTGCACATAACCAAAGTAAGCTGTTTCCCAATTACATATGAAGTCATAGTGACCATTGCTGAGATCTGCTTGACAATATTTTATTTCACTTCTGTGTTTACAGGTGAGATAGACTGAGAGTATTAATTTTACCCATTTCCATTATCTGTGTATTGCTGTGAGGCTGTGGCTTACCCAGTAAAATTTCCAGTGTCTGTCTCCAGCAGCTCCATGACTTCTCTCTGACTCCACCTTCCTTCTCCCATGCTATAGGCCAAACAAGTTTCTTTATTCATTAACCAATAAAAGCAACACATAGACAGAAGGGCCTCCTACACCATTTCCCCTTTTGTGTTTAAACAAAAAGTAAGGCATTAACTTTAATATAGTAAAATTACATATAACAAAACAGTTATCAAGCAAGAATTACAGTTACAATATTTATATTTACTTTAATCTGTAGTAGAAGGAGACCACTTGTTTCCCAGCTGCCCAACTAGCTTAGACCCCAAATAATCACACAGAAACCATATTATTTAAATCACTGTTTGTTCCATTACCTCTAGCTTCTTATTGGCTAACTCTTACATACTAATTTAACCCATTTCCATTAATCTGTGTATTGCCATGTGGCAGTGGCTTACCAGCAAAGTTTTGTCATGTCTGACTCTGGCTGTGGTTCCATGGAGTCTCCCTCACTGCCTTTCTTCTCCCAGCATTTAGTCCAGTTTTCCCCTCCTACCTAAGTTCTGCCCTATCAACAGGCCCAGGTAGTTTGTTTATTCATTAACCAATAAAAGCAACACATAGACAGAAGGACTTCCCACACCAACAGTGTGATGGGCAAAGACAGGAAAGAATAAATGTGTCTAGAGGAGGATGTCCATAGGAAAGAGAAGCTTTGAAGGAAAGGTCCAGCCTCTTGCAGAAGAGTGATTAGTGAGATGCCGGGAGGATGCATGGGCAGTATTTGTTTAGAAACTAAGGGGCATGTATTCTCATGGGAAAATAGACAGTGAAATTTTGATGGGAATTGTTTAATAAAGAATATTCCACATCATTCAGTCAGCGCAACCTAGACTTATAGTGCACAAAGTTTTACCTATGTCCCTGGGAACCTTCAGCCCCAGCTGCTTGTGGTGAGCAGTAACCTCTTCATTCTAGTGTCTCTCACCACCTGTCTTCCTTTCTGTTGTGTCTCAACATGCTACTGAGCTCTTCCTGGGGTCATCTCAGCACATACATGCAATCAAAACCATGAGAAACAAAACACAACAAAACCAGAAACACTGTGAGTCAGAGAAAAATGTTAAGGCAAAATGGAGGTTTGCTTTCTTCTTCCTAAAAATCAAAGCACAGTGGATTAGAGAAGACCTGACATGTGGGTAAGAACTTAAAATTTACAAGATGTAGAAATGATTGAATAAAGAATAAACAGGGAGGAGAACCGAAGTGGTTGGAACTGGGGTATTGGGGACCTTTTGTTGCCTGAACCACAAATGGGGAGAGTGGAACCAATGTCCACGTACATGTTGTCGTTGTGAGCACTCTGTCATTTCTCACAGAGAAGAGATTTTTTGCTGAGTATTTGCATCTTTCACATGCACCTCCCTGTAACCCAGTCCTCCTACCCCTATGCAGTGCATGCCATGCCCTGAATAACTGTTACCTTCTGTCATTATCCGCCCGTACTGCAAAACTGGCAGCTGGCCGGAACCGGTTGCATCGACTTCTCTGACATTAAACTTTGTTAATTTTACTTTGAGTTTGTTTACCATATGTGAAAAATAGATGACATACTGGAAATAAGTTTTAAATTAAACTCAGATCTATTTTTCAGCTTCTTTAAATTCTATGTGATAAAAATACATTTAGGGTAATAATAAGGAAAAGTGAAGAACAAAAATCCACTTTAAAAAGTGGCCAGTTTGATAATGTTGCTATGAAATTTGGCAGAATTCTTAATGGAGTCCTTCATCGTTTAAACTTGATGAAACAGAGCAAGACGTGGTGGCTTTTTCTTTGATTTACTTTCATCTTGCTCTTTGGCTTCTAACTTTGTGATCATGCATATATTAACTTAATTAAAGGTCTTGATATTCAATATATGAAGGAGTCTTACCTCAAGAAAATCTTGAAATTTATCAGGCTACAAGAGCGTCCTGCCAACTCATTAGGAAGCCTGAGACGAGAGCCTATGGTAGAAGATATGATCAGAAGCCTTCAGGAAATAAACCTCATTTGGTTAACACATTAACTGAAAGAAATCAAAGGGGAGCTACAATTTAGAATGTATGAACTGAGTGCAGCATACTCTACTGCTTTCATAAAGGCCCATATTTTAGAAATTAATCATGACACTTAATCAACGGACATGGATGCTGGGCATTTAATCCTGTTGAGGAATTACTGGCAGTTACCTAGGTATTTTGGAAATGTTATGAAGAAGACACCATTAGCGATCCACTCTAAAGTATTGATGCTTATTTTCAGGGTATCTGGGACTTATTTAAGGTGCAATGGAAAGATCAGAATTATGTCGGGTTGGGCCAGTTAGAAGTGGATGAGTCACACTCTCGGCACTTGCCGTTCTGTTATATTTGTTCCTGTGCATATGATAAAAACAAGAATGTTAAAGACCATGTGTCTGAAATTGCATCCTTGTGAGGACAGAGCTTGGGTTGCATTCACTACTAACAGTTTTTGTCAGAGAGGAAAACTGTATGCACCCATATGTTTTACAGAAATAATGTTTAAAAAGTTGGTAAGAAATTAAAACTGGCCAGGAGTGGTGGCACATGCTTTTAATACCAGTACTTGGGATACAGAGACAGGTGCATCTCTGTGGGTTCAAGACCAACCTAGTTTAAAAAGCAAGTTCTAGGACAGTCAGAGCAATTACACAGAAGAACCCTGTATCAAAAAAGCAAAACAACAACAGCAATCATTTTAGAATACACTCCATTGCAAATCCAATTTGAACATTTGCTCCACAAAGAGGTTGTGAGAGAGGCACACACCTGTATGTTTTCGCTTCCCTGATTGTGACTTGTGTTTGTGTACACACGTGTTTCTGTTGTTATTGTCTTAGGTGAGGCATCTTCTGTCAGTAAGCATCCTTCACTTACCTAGCTTGCTTAAATTGCAGTCATTAGTGTGCGCGCATTATGGTAAGGTGTGTGAACTGCAGCTGGTGCCCTCAGTCGTGTTCTTAGTGTCAGAGCCGCAGAGTGCAGATTGAGACAGCTACAGGGAGACAGAGGAGCATGATAGCATCCTTATTGCAACCTTTGTGAAAGAAACATCTTCAAGGCAATGGGGAACGCATCACAACTCTGGATAAAACAAAAATAATCTGTAGAATTCTATTTAGGAAATAAGTGATGACTGTGATTTAGGTGAAAGCATTTAGACGTGGATGATTGAAAAAGCAAAAAGAAAGGAAAGGAAGTCCTGATGCCTCAACACCATGAAGTGGTGGAGTGCAGATGAATAAAGTCAGAAACTAGAGCAATATGTAAATGCTTACATATTAAATTATGAGAAATAAAACAGGACGTGTCTGCTCTAATCATAAACATGTAAAATGCAACTGTTAGTTTATATGGAACTGAACGGGGCATTCAGACCTGCAACCAGCTGTTTCACTACAGTTGATTTTAAGTTCCCTTCTGCTGAGAGAATGATATTTATACAACCTCTTCAAAAGCACAGAAGACAAAATTGATCCTTCCCTGAAAAACTTTACATTGAAAATGTAGTTATAATAGGGAGATTAGTGCTACATTGTCTCTCATAAGTGTAGTGTGTGTGCTGCAGCAGCCTGTCTAGCCTTTGTCATGAGAGATGATGCAGCGCATGCCATGGGTCCATCCTCCTTAAACTCAGGTCTGTGGGGACATCAGCCTTGCTCTTCTCTGTAGCATCATTGAGAAGAAAGGTGTCACCCCCTGTGCAGTACAGTGCCAATACCAGCTATGCACTTAAGAAACTTTAAAGGAACTTGAAGAAAATCCGTGAGTCAAACCCTTGAGTCAACCCTCTATTCCATATTTACTGTTGGCCCAAAAATGTGTTTTGGTCACACGTTTTATTTCTATATAGTGTCAAATTCTTTTTCATTGGCTATCTTCGTTCTTTATCTGTGTTACAGCTTGTTAATAGAAATGCTTCCAAGCAGGGCATGGAGAGTTACCTCTCCTTACTATCTCGTGGGCATGTTTGCATGGTGGCAGAAGGAGGAGATCAATTGCAAAGAGGACAACAGTATTTGGACTGCACCATTAACAGTTGGATGCGACCTTGTTTTGCTCCTGGCTCCTTCTTCTTTATCAGAGACAGGAGACCCTGCTCTAGAGCTCCTAGGATTCAGACTTGAAAAAACATCTTTTGGAATGTGGAGCCAGAAGCATGTGACAGGAGAATCTGTCAGTTTCCTGGGAGTCTTGGGTACAGCCTAGACCTATCTTCTTTGTCTCAATCCTCCTGCCTTTACCTCCCAAGTTCTAGGATTACAGGCATGTGCTATCACATTTGGCTAGTACATAGGATATTCCATTAGACTTATTATTTTTCTTCTAATAGAGTATTTCTTTACCCTTTTTGTTATAAATAAGATTTAAATTCCACAAAACTTCTTGAAGAAGGAGATAATAGATGCCAGCACTGATAAGAAGGGAGGGGAGAGTCATTTTCTTTATAGCAACAAGCCGGGGTGGGGGTCATCCTTCATACCATCACTAGGATGTTGTCCTTAGAAAGTAAATTCTTTGTTTATGTAATGTACTTTCCCAAGATAATTAAAATGTTTAGCATGCACCAGCACACTAAACACACAGAAGTCTAATAAAAGGTAATCTGTTTAATATCATTGCATCTGGTTCAAGCTCCCAACTATAGCAATAGACTTTGAGCCCCAAGGAGCTTATGTATACTTTTTAATCTACTCACACAGATAGAGAAGAACAGTTTTGTGAAAATCAGATTATTAAATCAAGACAAAATGCATATTTTCATTTACTGTCTGAAGATGATCAAAAGTCATTTAATAGAAACGACTCAACTATTTAAGATTATTTATACAGAATATACATTTTTTTACTGGTGAGCTTAGTTTTCATATCCAAAACTCTAGGCTCGTTAGGTAAATGAAGTAGAGAATGGGGGATGCTTTTGTTCTGAGTGATACTCAATTTTTTCTCAGTTTTTTTTCTGGGTCATCACAGTGGAGATTCTAATCAGGCAGTCGAGATGGTATTAATGCATTTGTTTCTAGATTTGCTTCGCAAGCAGTTCTCTTTGGAGAGGATGATTAATTGTGCTAGAGATAACACTAAAGAAATGCTGTGAGCTGTGAGGGGCAGCTGCCGGGACCACAGGAACTCTGGCTGCTCCTCTGATTAAACTTGGACGGAAAGAAAAGGGTACTCCTCTCACCCCTTTCAAAGTAAGTATTGAGGTTACACAATGTGTTTAACCTTGGGATTTGTCAACAGTTAGGAACAGACCAGTGTGCGGTTTTTAGCTCAGTACCCAAGTGACTTTTCCATTATTAGTGAAAATCAGAAACAGCTTTTCTTGGCAAATGTAGAATTTGTTCTCCAAGGAGTTAGCTATTGTTTTCAAACAATGGGCACATGTACAATGCAATTAAGGTAGAGCAAAGGAGGGTGTAATCTTATGATAATTTTACCGTGGCATATTAGATTGTTTTAAAAGGTTATTTTATTCTACTACACTTACATTTTCTCCCTTCTGTGTTTTTAAATTACAAAAGTGGCACCTGCTTGCTGAAAGTACTTGATGACTTTCAATTTTAATGCTGTCATCTAGTTTGGGAAAGAAGAACTAAATAATGTAAGAATATGCAAAATGAAAATGAGTTCTTCTTTCCCTGACTTACTTAGAGGTCTTCACTGTGACCAGATAATATGATTTTTATCATAAGCTGATGTCTGCCCAAACCTGGCACTGTGATTTTAAGTCATTTAATTTAGGAGAAATACTCTGGGTGTAATCTAATTGGGAAAACAAAGCATTATCCTCACAGTTAGAAAAAGTCCAACGTCATTTTTTTCATATTAGAAAAATGTTAATATAAACTGCTGTGATTTCCATTCCAGTGGAGAGGTACAAGACTCACCCTGTGATTTGGTGTCTATGAAGCTGTGCTTGGTTGTGCTGTTGTATGTCTTTTGGTTTGATCTCACGGGACTGTTCCTCTAGAGGGATGCATTCATTTTTGAAAGTGAGGGATGAAAGAGGACATTTGCTCAGTGAACATCATTAGCTTTTATTGCAGGGCACCTGGCTTCAGAGCATGTGTTTGACGCAGGGAAGCTCACTTCCTCCATGAAAGCTCATGGTGTCTGGCATGAAGCAGGCTTTGCATGCTCTTCATTTCATGCTTAGAAAGTTTCTGCTTCCTATGAAAACCCTTAGGAAGTTACTGTTGGGACAGGGGCATTGTTTTCTCTGTAATAGTGAAGTTGGCACCTGTGAAATGAAACAAAACTAGCAATTTTATTGCTAGGTTTTTTTTAAATGAACCTTTAATGTTCATAAAATAGGAAAGCTGAAACCACATTCCTTTAAACTCTCCATATTCCTGTTTCTCCTGGAAAATATTGGTGTGCATGATCTTTCTACTGTTAGCATTGCTCCAGCTGATTGAAGTGGAGGGAGAAATGTCAGTGATGAACATGTACACACTTGCAAATTTGAACCTTTGGGCTCCTATGTGTTATCATTCAGTGAAGACACTCTATGACTTACAGTTTCCCACAAGTTGGTAGAACATTAGATACACTCACCATAATGCATGCCCTGACTTGGCAACACTGCGCACTGTGCAGTGTGGGCTATCTTCTCTCTCCAGATCTGAGAAAGATATGAAGGCACTATCACATACTGGTAGACCAGGAAGGGATCAGCATCTGAAGCTCTGCTTGTGCTGAATGCATAGCACGTCCTCACTATCACTATTAATATAATGGTTCCAAGTAGAAAAATTACACAGCCATCCGTATTCAAGGGAAATGGTAGCAGATGTAGCTCAGCCTCTAAATGTCTTGAAAAAGAAGCTCAAAATGGATAACAGTGGGGATCAGTAATGGAATCACATAGGGAGAGATTTTCTATACTATTTGGAATTGCTAAGATGAGTGGAATCTTTGAGTTTCAGAGTGGAAGTTGTGTTCATTCTGTTTGCTAAGGAAATCTAAAACAAGTCTTCAGTAACTTAAGGTTAAAACAGATCCCCACACTTTGTGAGTTATCAATTTTCCTAAAATACACCGTTCAAAGCAGTTCATTACCTATCATGCCATCCTTGGTAAAAATAAAAATCTGCTTTCTAGGTCAATCTTCATTAAGCTATTAATATCTGTTCACACTATAGGACGTTTTCTTTCCTTTATCAGCAGCTGCAGGTTGCAGAAGTATGTGAATCCCTTTTTTGAAGCATTGGTGCCTGAATTCCAGCGTTAGCAGACTTTGTCCCAGCACATGTTGACACATATTTGTGTCAACACATATCTGTGTCCACTGAGCCATGCTTAGATTTTTACTTTGGGTCTGGGGTTGGACTTATCTGTTTTCTATGATTATATTTTTTCAATTGCAGGAACATTAAAGATGTCTCACAGGGACACTCAGAACTGCTTGGTTTTTCTTCTTATTTTAAGAAAGCAGAAACATCTTGAGCATTGATAGGCCATAATGTAATTTATCAAGCTTAAGACAGCATCTGAACTTTTGATTCATTGTATTAATTGATAAAATATATAGTTCTTTCAAAAATGACATGTAAGCCATGGGATTTTACTCAGCTGTCGAGAAAAATGAATTGTGAGAACAGAGGAAAGCAAATGGAATTGGAAAGGGTTCTATTGGGTGAGGTGATGCCATCTCAGAAAGACTGAAATCAGATATTCTTCTTATGGGACCCCAATTTTCATGTTCATATGCTTATAAATAAGGGGTCGTGAGAGAGTGTCCATCTGTGAAATGAGATGTGATGCTGAGAGAGGGGAGCAAGGATATTGAGAAAGTAATGGTCAAATGTGATTTGGAAGTGGAAGGAAGGCCGCTAGAGTGGGGTAGGAAGAGAAGGGAAGGAGAGAAAAACTAAGAACAAAGTTTGTTTGAAAAATGTTGTAGTGAAATTCAATTCTTTGTAAGCTAGTAAAAACTTCATAAATAAATAAATACATAAAATATCAACACATACTTCATTAGCAGGCAGATATGCTTTTTAAGTGATACAATTATTTTATATTTAATTTTTTAATGATTTATAAATAGTGTGTATGGATTTGTTGTAGGAAAGCTGCTTGTTTGTTTCCAGGCCACCCAGACTCCTGAAAGAATCACACAGAAACTATATCATTTAAATCACTGCTTGACCAATCACTCAAGCGTATTGCTAGCTAGCTCTTATATCTAGAATGAATCCATCTTTATTCATCTGTATATTGCCATGCAGTTATGACTTACTGGCAAGGTTCTGACTCATCTTTTCCTGTTGGTGGCTACATGGCGTCTCTTCAGACTCTGTCTTCTTTCTCCCAGTATTCAGTTTAGTTTTCCCTGTCTACCTCTATTCTGCCCTGTGCAAGTCTAAGACAGTTTATTAAACAGTGGTAGTCATGGCATACAGAGGGGAATTCCACATCACCTCTCCTTTTCTTTTTGAATAAAAAAGAAGGTTTTAACTTTAACATAGTAAAATTACATTTAACAAAACAGGTATCAAGCAAGAATTACAGTTATAACATTTATATGTACTTTATCTTTTATCATAATTAGGGAAAACTAAATTATAATTATATATTCTTCAACTCCATCAAAGTCTCCAGAAGGATACAATATTACCTAAGTAAACAGGAAGTGCATTGTAAGCAACTTTCAAAACTCTAGAATTGACAGAGACATCTTGCTGCTTGGACAGTCACCCAAAATTCTTCTGTATCATTGGGACATCCATCTTCAGCACACAGGCCTATAGTATCTAGCAGGCTTTTCCAGGAAGCAGGGAATTTCAAAGATAGTTCTGTCTATATTGACAATTTGTCAGTCACTTTTTCTGTGTCCTGCAAAATGTCTAGCAGACTATTTCATGAAGAAGGAACCTTGAAGGATCGTCTCATCGTTTCTAGGCAGCTTTAACAGTCATCTCTCCATGGGTACTGCATGTCCAGCTCACATAGCATAATATCAAGCATTCCAGGCACGAGCAGTCTCTTGCCCAAATGGCCAACAAACTCCATAAGGAGCCTCTTTGATGCCCATCATCCTCTTGAAGTAGATTGGTGCTGCCAGAAGCAGATGTGTCTCATTGTCATGAAAACTCCCAACTTCTTAAAACAATTTAAATGCCATATTTTGAAAGTCTCTGAAAGATTTGAAGAATACCTATCTAACTGAAATATATCTCTGTACATCTAGAAAACCTAACTAACATGACTATAGGCTTGACGATCATAAATGACTTTTTATTAACCTCTATTTCTTAATTATACGTTATATTTTTAAATGAGCTTCAAAAATGCAATATCTTAATCAAGAACAGAAATATATACATATATACATATATACATATATATATATATATATATAAATAATAAGATTGACCTAAAATTTTTATCAATAGACCAAGATCCATACCAATGCAAATTTCTATAGCATATCCCCCTTTAAATATAAACAAAAACTTATAAACAATCTTTTAGGGAATTTGGACATAGTTCTCTCTAAACTGCTTCCTGCTTTTTGTTGGATGAAGTAATTTTGGGGGGTGTTGCAGGCGACCTTTCAGGGGGTCTTGTTTCATCAAACCACATTAGTCTGGAAGAAATTCACAGGTTCTCATCTTCTGTGGAAACAATAGCAAAACTCTTGGCAAGGTTCCAGCTGGCACCTCACGTCTTTCCCCCTCTGTCAGCTCCATGGCATCTCTTCAACTCCACCTTCTTTCTCCTAGCATTCAGTTTAGTTTTCCTCACAATCCTCTATTCTTCCCTGCTCAGGCCTAAGACAGTTTATTAACCAATGGTATTCACAACGTACAGAGAGGAATCCCACCATAAGGATTCTGTCTAGTTTCTTTTATAAGTAAAACTCACACATACAATTTCAGCCACTGCCAAAAGCTCGGCTCACTGTTCACCAGTGACCAAATATCACCTGTTCAGTGGTGTACATTTGTCTGTGTATCCTTTGAAAGACAGGTTGTGTGCACTTTGACATTTCAAGTTGCTTCTGCATGTGGAGGCTATGAAACAACATCTGTGGATATTCTTTGGGATTCACAACTCAAAGTGTTTTATCAAAATGTATAAGCTTTAACATTCCTTTGATATAATAAAGAGCTGTATTATAATGTAGATGCTTTTATCTTTGTGTATTTGGTGTTGAAGAACAAAATCTTCCTCTTGGGTCACTAATTCCAACTATGTTGTGAACTGAAACTTCACTAAGGATTCTTCAAGTACATTTGAGATTGCACATCCTGTTTCCTGCTAGAATTCACTGTTCCATTGTCTTAGAAGTGCATTTATATATTACTTATTCATGCAGGACTTGTTTTGGAGTCTGCTATTGCACCAAGCCTGGGGCTCCAGTGGTGCACAAAAGTAATATCTCATCGAGCTTAAGGTTTAGTTGGTCAGGGCAAAAGTGCTCATAAGACAATGGCCAGAAAGCATGGGCATTCCTGAACCGAGCCCAAGAGACTCCAGCCTGTGTACAGAGAAGGAACCAAGTGCCTTGAGGGTCCTGGGATATGGGTTTCATGAAAGGACACCAAACACATGATTATTGGTGCCACATCAACCTTTGTAATCAGAGGACTCTAAAGACACCTAGCAAGGCTCTGAGGCAGGAGGCGGCAAAACAAACTGCTAAAGAAAGGCCAGGAGACCAAATCTGTAGCACAGAATTAACCTTGGGCAAAATTAACAGCAGCCTGCCCTCTTGGGCAAATCTGATTATGTCTGAGATGCTGTAGAAGCTGGGGGAGAATGTAAGCAAGGGTAGCAGTAGGGAAAGTTGTGTGTTTGTGTGTCTGTCCCAGGGTGACTGGATTTTTCATTAGCACACATTAAGAAAAATATGAAAAAATTCCTTTAATTTTAGAAAGCTCTGATCTTGCTTATTAACACCTGTTATGCATAGAGACAGAGGATATTTTATAATTCTTTTTCAGGCAATTCTCTTTAATAATGAAGACATCTTCTAATGCTGAATAAGGAAACACTAACAGAGCCATTTCCTATCGGGCAGAGAGTCCCCAGGCAATTTAGCATCCACAACTAACAATTTCCATACAGTGTATTCTTAGCTGCTCTACCAAAACAGGGGCAATAGTAAGCATACTTATGTTTACTATTTGAACATAAAATAGATTTCCAAACTCCCTGATAAAGGAGCTGAGAATGCTGAAGGCCAACAGTTGGGGGAGGGAGCTGTCAAAGAGAAGCTTTGGTGTGTATGAATAATAAAGAATTTCACCTTAAAAATGGCTTCATTATCTGTTTACTCCGGCTGTCTTCATTCATCCCAAAGCTGCTACAGTGTGTTCATGCTGCGTCTTCCCTTTGCCTCCTTCCCATGGAGGATGCCGTCTTTCATGCCAGAGACTCCTGGTAGTTCATTCCTTTTGTGTGAGTGATAATGCCCTCTGGTGTGGCCTTTGAGTTGCCCTTTAAACCGTCCTGTGATTAGGAAGGTGGTTTGGGCTGCTGTGCTATTTACCTTTTCTTCACTCTCTGGTAGAGAAAGGATGTGGGCCCGCTTGCTCGTTATTTGGGAGACTGTGCTTTTCTGCACAAGGAAGGCCGTCTGTAGGGTGACCAAGGTTACAGATGGGACCAACTACCTTAAAAATGGTGTTGATGCTGCTGAAAATATGCTGCCTACCGTCTGATTCCTGCCAATGCTCCTGCCTGAAAGCTCTTTCGCCTTCTCAGCACCACAGCGGTGTCTCAAGGCTGCAATGCCCAAGTGTTGTGTTTACTCTCTGAATTGGAGGCCACTTGGAAAATTACGTCTTCTGTTTTTGATCCCTTGACTTTCTGAGATTCCCATTCTGTTTCCTTCCTTTCCTCTATTCTATAACGAAGAGGTATGTCACAGACTCCCACTGTAATTCGTCTCTTCTGAATGTGTCTGTGAATTTTGGAAGTCCAGGGAAGAATAGTTGAGATAAAATCTGAATGACCTGTATGTGAAGATCCTTGAGAGGGGGCACCCTTGTTTTTTGTCGTACTGAGTTGCCAACTGGGAGCCAGCTGGGAGCCATTGTAAGCTTGGGGAGGGTGGGGAGGGTCAGGAATTTTCCCTTGAGAAAGCTTGGTAGTTACTGTTCTGGCCCCTCTTGAATAAGACTGCCAGGTGTTATTCAATGCATTCGGAAATCTCCACCCACAGTCTTACTTTGAGGGAAAGGCTGACATGCACACTGAGAGCTTTGGATCTCTTTGACTGCCTTGAACTTAGTACACTCAAGGCTGTCGACATTGTTGGGTTGTATAGACCAGGAATTGAGCTTCCATTCAAATCCTGCATGAGTGAATCAGCCTCAGAACTCTGGCTGAACAGCCTTGGGAAATGCTCAGATAGGAAGAATATCAGACAGTCCACTAACTTTGAGTTTTACTTGTGCCTCTGTTTATAGGCCTCTGAAATCCGCAGGAAGGTGCAGGGTGCACAGCATGAGTAACAGACGCATTTGACATGGGTGCATTTGCAATCATCCCTCTTTTTATTCCTTTCACTTAGAAGGGCTATTTATGTGATTTTTGAGGAGTTTGTTAAAATTAGATATTTTAAGATTCTTTTGACATTTTACATGATTGTAGGACATGGGGACATAAGTTCAGGAAAGCTGGAAGGCTCTCACAGTTGAAGAAATGCCATATTTGGGAGTCTTTGGCAAAGTTTAATGTAAACTGTATGTTTTGTGCTTAAGAAATCTTTATAACAGAATTATGAATAGCCACCACTCTTTGCACATGGTCTTGTGTTTACAGGATAAATTAAGAAAAGTCTTTGAACAATATGGAGTTTTAGGTTGAAGAAAAAAATGAGGGCTAAAATTGGATCAAAGGTCATCGTGGGTCTCAGACTGAGTCTCAGGCTCTCGGGGTCACTCCTGAAGCTGAAGAGAATGTTCTAGGATTCCAAAATGATCCCGGTTGTGTTCCGTTTTGATGCCCACTGGGAGGGGCTTCCAAAACAGACAAGATTTCACTGTTGGATTTGTCTTTAAACATGCAGTTCTAAGTACAGCTAGGAAATGGGTGATATTTGTGTAGCTCTTGAAAGCGGATCAGAATTCATAGCATCGCTCAGAGAAAGGTCATTTTCTGGTAAGTAACACATCTTCATTTTCCGGGAGGTCAGAGATAGGCCCTCACACCTGTTAAAAATAAATTACAGAACCACACAGACCAGGGCATATAAAACTACGAAGTACTTCCTTCACCACATGTGAATATAAAAAGTGTTTTCTGCCTGTGGTGGCTATGTGGAAATCCTGTACCCAAACTATGGGTGTGTGTGTGTGGGGGGGGGGGGTAGATCACTTGTCTGTAATATGCACGGTCCTGGGTTTAATACCTTGCATCTGCTCAAAAGCAAAAACGAATAACCTTCAAATACTGTGATCACTCCTTTCTAAAGGTGACATTATTGCAAGTCATTCATAGAACATATCCTTTATGCACATCTGCATGTGTGTGTGTGCGTGTGTGTGTGTTTATGTATGTGCACATGTGTGGGGTGAATGTGTATGTTTGTGACTGGAGACCAAGACTGACATCGGGTGTCCTTCCTCTATTACTGTCCTTCTTAATTATTTGATCTTATTGGGTCTCTCCCCGAAGCTGTACCTCATCAGTTCGCTCAGACTAGTTAGCCAGCAAACACCTAAGACCCATTTATCTCCCCCTCTCCAAGGGCTAGAACTGCAGGAATGCTCCACATGCCTGGTTTACATGGGAGTTGTAAACTTGGGTCCTCATGCTTATATAGCAAGAACTTTACTGACTGAGCCTTTTCCCTAGTTTTAGCATCTCCTTTTTAAAACAACTGTACCATTTCCGCATAAGCCATAGTGTGTCACAATTCTGCAGGAAGTCTGCGAATGTAGGGTTTGGCATTAGTTCAGGGTATCATCTTCCAGTAAGTGTGTGCAAAGTCCAGTTTGTGTCACACGACATTCCAGAGTTGGAGGAAAAATAACCTGATTAATTGACCTTAAAGAAAGCGCAAGAGAAAACGGAGGGATTCGATCCAAGAGGGAGAAGTGGGGGTGAGATGAATATCCTGCTTGCATTGTGAGTAGAGGGAGAGCCCCACTCTGGGTATTCCAGGTGAAGAGAAAGAGACATGGTGCAGCAAGATGGTGGGAAGAGTAGGAAGAAATTGCTGGGATTTGTGCTCATGACCTGAAACTTCTTACCAAAGAAATGAAGAGATCTGCCAATAGTATAATACAAAGTTGAGGATCTTAAGGAGAGGTAGAAGTTACTGGATGTACTCACTACCAAAGTGCATTTTTAATCCATAAATACTATAGCATGTGTTAATGGTGCACGGAGACAGATCCCCAGCTCTGTTTTCATTTACAGGAAGCAGAGCATAAATAAGCCTTTGCTATGGCAAGTCTAGAGCTCAAAGGGAGCATGTCATGGGTGGACCTGTCTGTGTGCATTAAGGCTGCATAGTTGAGTGTTGGTTCTGCAGCCAGACTGCATTTTCCAGTTCTTGCCACTTACCTCTGTTGCCTTGGGACAATTCTTTATGCTTTCAGTTTCCTCTTAGCTGAACTTGGAATAAAAATAATGACACCCACTTCACAGAGTTATTTTTAAGGTTAAATATTTGTAGACTGTCTTGGTAGAGGGCAAATAGTCTCTAAGTATTGATAATGGAAATAGTCTGCCGAAATCTTGGTGGAGACCTCCAAATGCCGTGCACTGCCACCCCCCCCCCCCCCCCCCCCCCCCCCCCCCCCGTGTCTGAGTTCGGTGCACTTTTACCCTGTTACCGAGCTTCGGGCAAGGGGGCTGGAGGTTAAAATACACAGACACACACAGACAGAGAGACAGCGACACGGGTCATCCTTGAATTCCCCAAGAATGCCCCCTTTATTGTGTTCAGGGGCAGATTTTATAGAGATAGCCACGCCCCAGCCAAACCCACCAGAAACCACTCTCCTGCCATCAGGAACTCCTGAAGGTCTCGTGCTCAGAGCAGCTGTAGGCACTCAGGTCAGGGGATTACAAGAAATTCAGGATCTGGGGTCTCACTGCTCCCAACAGTAGTCAGACAGATAGACCCAATCCAGACTGTCGCAGGGAACAGAGACGATGAAAGGCCGGTTTTAGGTGGAGTCCATTCTAAGCCAAAGAGTATTCTAGGTTTCGCAGGGCTTGGGGTTGTTCCATTAGTTGGGGAATCATATTCACATCCATGGCACATGTAGCAAAGGAGACATTCATTTAAACGATCCAAGGTTACACGTCACTCCCGCTCTATCTTCCATATAATTAGGTGTCTGAGTTTTATTATGTGCTGTGTTTTTTTTTTTTTTTTTTTTTTTTTTTTTTTTTTTTTTTTTTTTTGTTGTTTTTCGAGACAGGGTTTCTCTGCAGCTTTTTTAGAGCCTGTCCTGGAACTAGCTCTTGTAGACCAGGCTGGCCTCGAACTCACAGAGATCTGCCTGCCTCTGCCTCCCGAGTGCTGGGATTAAAGGCGTGCGCCACCACCGCCCGGCCGTGCTGTGCTTTATAAGAGGGTAGTTACCTAGTTAGTGAAGGACAGTGTCTCCTTAGCTTTGCTCAGAAAATTTCTGAAAACTAGTTACCATGCCAGAACTTTGGTGACAATCGCTGGGGTTTTTAGTTACCGCTGTCATTGAGCTTTTCTTTCTGAATGCAAACACCTCTAGACTTCCATTTCTTCTAGAGGAATTAAGGCCAAACAAACATATTGACACGCATATGTTGTGGGAATAATTTACTTCCCTTTTGTTTCTTTTTTTTTTTTTTTTTTTTTTTTTTTTTTTTTGGTTTTTCGAGACAGGGTTTCTCTGTGGCTTTGGAGCCTGTCCTGGAACTAGCTCTTGTAGACCAGGCTGGTCTCAAACTCACAGAGATCTGCCTGCCTCTGCCTCCCGAGTGCTGGGATTAAAGGCGTGCGCCACCACCGCCCGGCTCCCCTTTTGTTTCTTTACAAGAATGATGTTTTGTTTGGTTTTGAGATTATATGAGTGACTGAAGAGGTTACTTTATCAATGAATGTTAGTTTATAAGAAGTGTTAGTTGTTAGAAGTGTGGCTCATACATACATAGGGGAACCTCTAGTACCAGCAAAGGCCCTGGGGCATGTGTCCGTCAGAGGTAAGGAGCTTCAATATCTTGAGTTGTTCTTTGGCTGCTTTTTTACCAGGAAAGTGTCCTTAAATGGTACATCTTAACTTGCTAAACTCTGGTTTATTGAGTGGTGATATTGACATAATGTTTAAACCATTGTAAGCCAGGCGGAGGTTAATGTCTAGGAGAGCATTCTTTACCCTCAGACAGCAGCTCAGATTTACATCCATACCCATTCTCCATTCTCACACACTCTTAGAGTGAGCTCTGATACAAGATGATGGTTCATTGGCTCCTTATGTGACAGTGACATTATTAAGTGAATGAACAGGAATCTGAATTATCATTTAATAATTATAATACATGTAAAAATTATGTTATTATAAGTCACATGTATATCATGTAGTACACTGTTACTTGAGCAATATATGCTATATATGGCTCATACTACTGTGAACACACTTGATCTTGTTTCAGAGTAGCATATACATTACACATACATTCAAAGAATTTGAGGGATTCATAAGTTATCTTTTTCTAAGTTACTTAGAGGTAGTCAATTTTTAATATCTTTATGCCTTTGTTATCTACAATAATACTTAATACAAAAGAAGAGTACAGTGTACCCTTGATGAATGCAAGGCCCTTGTGTTCAAGGGTGGTGGATACAGGCATGAACCAAAGTCACATATTTTGGTCTCTGACTTCAGACGTGCCATCTCACTGAGATTTAGACTTTGATAAGTGACTTTTATAAAGTCTCAGTTTCATCCCTGCAAACTGAAATTAAAAATTCATGCCTAAATTATGTGTAACCTTTCCCAAAAGAAAGACTTGGGATTTGAAATCCACAAGTGCTACCCAAATACAAGATTAATAGTTTCATAAAAAGCATAAAATAAGATTTGGGCACATACAAGTAAGAATGACATACCCATTAGGGTATAATGGTTGAAAAAATGCCTTCTCCAAAATTTATATCTGCCTAGAACTCAGAATGTAACCTTTAGAAATAGAGATTTTTGTGGATGCTCTTAGTTAAGATGCAACATTACTAGATTTGTTTGGGCTTTAAGCCTCATGGCTGGTATCTTGACAAGAACAGAAGGGGACATATTGGGAGGCACAGAATATGGCTTGTGAAAATGGTCTTGGAGGTTGCTGTGGTTTGACGATCTGCCATAGAACATGAAGAATTAAGAAGAAGAAGCAAGCCAGACTTTGCCCCTAGGTCCTGGAAGGGCGAGTGAAGCTCTTCTGTGTCTTTCAACTAAGACTTCTATCCTCCAGAATTGTGAGCAAGCACAGTAGTGTTATTGAATCCTCTTGTTTGCAGCCCTGTGTATATTAGCTCTAGGAATCATCACACCATGCCTTCCTTTGTCTCTTGTGAAGACAGACAAGCTGAGGTGGAATGATGTCTGGTGTCCTGACCTCACGACTACATACTTGGCTTTCTATAGAGAAACAGCTATCTTGAGATTTAAGGGCACCACCAGCTTTGGGGCCCGACATAGATAGGATCTCTTTCCACCATCGTCCACACTCCTCTTCCCATCTGCAAACTTGAGTAAAATAAGCTGCTTGTAGCTTACTCATTGCTATGAAAATTAAGTGAGTTAATATGCACAGCTTGAGTATGTTTGCACAAATAGCTTAGATGATACCTTCCAGAAGTCTGTGAGAATTACTATAAACTGAGTCACTTGGGACCTTTGTCTGATTCAAGACAGTTCAGTTATATGAGACTAGGGAAAGGTACTGTTTTCCATTTTGATTTAGGACTCTTGATCATTTCTGTAAGAGTATAGGACTTTGCACCTGTCATAAGGATGTAGCCAGGATATTGAGGGAAGCTTTCTTGGTTTACTGTTATTTTCATAGTACATTATCACATCCCTTCCTCCTTCTTCCCCTGCTCTTTTCCCTTCATCTCTTCCTCTTCCTTTCCCTTAATTGCCACTTGCTAGTTCTTAGAAAGAATAAAAAAAAATTGGAAAGTTAGGAGAAACTTGAAAAAAATCTGTGATCCTTGGCTTATAACCCTGTGTGCTTCAAAATAAAGCCAAGCTTTTAGCTGTCTGTCATCATGGGAAGACTCCATCCTGGGTCTTTGAAAGGAAAGGACAGTAAGTCACACTCTCTTGCTAGTCTGTCACTGGCCCTGTGATCATGGGCTGGGCTCTCCTGATGCATATCACTGAATGGTTCTCCATTGGAATTCAAATGGTTTGCAACATTTATAAATGGCAAACAGCATTTATAAAAATGGTATTACAAGAGAAGCTCTGCCCAGGAGTGAAATCCAGGAGTTTTAGTACTTAAAGAAATCTGAAAATGTCACAGTCCATAGACATCTCCACTGAGATGTCTCGGCTGTCATTTTGTATAGTTTCTTAGGATACATTAAAACAAAGGAGATTAAAATTGTGAAAATTTACATTTAGTTAACAGCATGGACACTGAACCAGGTCATATCAAAATCATTTGCCAGACTCTTGCTCATTCCATCTCAGCCGAACAAGATACGTATTCTAACTTTGCTTCAGATAGTACTGTGTGTTAGAAGGAAACTAGCGAAGACACCATGTTTTCAGAACATACTACCCCGCCGCTGATGACTCATCTTGAATATCAGTTTCAGTTTTCTCCAGCGAGGATAACTTCCTGAAACTTCTGCTGTTGCCCTGGTCCATAATGGGAATTTGCTTTCATTACCCGGCTCTGTCCTGTCTTCACTTCTGAGTTTTATCTTTTCTTGAATTTAGAAATCTTGGGTAACATGGTTCCTTCCTTTCAACTCTTTAAAGCAAATCTGTCTCCTCCGTGCCCCCATTTCAGTGAACATTTTCATGATTGTCATTCATCTATAGGAACTATCTCATTTATTCCAGTTAACTTTCCAGATCTTCTCTTAGTCTTTGGTGTTCTCTACATATACCGTGATAAGTCAACACATGATTTTAAAGGGTTTATTTTGCTCAAGCTTGCCAAGATTCTTTATGATGATTGATGTTGTTCAATGATTTGACAAAATTGTGGCCAGTTCTTCAAGTATCCTCTGACATTCTGTCTGTGTCTCTTGTCTGTTATTGACATTGCAGTTTTACACAGAAGATTTTATGTGTCTTAATTTAAATTTCTAAAAACAATTTATTCAGTATTGTAATGTTGCAACCAGTTACAAGTAGATTGGTACTCTTCACTTTAACGGTCTCTGAGATAATTCCAGACCTTCTCTGTATTCTATGCCTCATTTTGGTAATGAATATTGTTCAACTAGACAACAAATATATGTGTGTAATCTTTATGTAAGCATGCTGTGACCGTAGTATTAGAGTAGTTAAATTGCCATTGTACTCATGAGTGACATACATGCCCCCATTTACACGCTGGCTATTCTAAATCAAACAGCTTGGTCCAGTTCCCATGATTGGTAAACACTGCACCCTTCCTGGAGCGCCTGGTAGTACCTCTGTGAATTCCAGCTCAGCCCTGGCATCATGCTGTTTTCCTGCCTGTGTTCTATGTTAGGACTTGGTAGCATTTCAATGGCAGAGATTATAATACAGCGCTTCTAAAGTGTCTCACCCAATAAGATTCCAAACCCTAGGTTTCCTTCAAATGTTTGTATTGTCTCACAGTTCCATTAGAACAAGCTGTAAGACCTCTATGTCCCAAGCAAGGCCAGCAAGTTGGCAAGCTCCCTGGAAGTCTGCCATCTGGAGAAACACCCATGAGCAGTCCTGCCTGAAGCCCTGGTAAAGGCCCAGCACTGACCTCTTGGTCTTTCTTTTCCATTTTCTCCTTTCCCCTTTTCCTTTCAGAAAATGGAAGAATGTCTTTGTTATTGATTGTGAGGTGTATAAACTTTTGAAATTTGGCAATTGAGCATTAAACTTGTTTTAATGTGCACATTTGCTTTTGTTGAATGAAGTCCAGGTCTCTTCATTTCCCAGGGCACAAAATCTTGGTTAAATTCCATGGGAAAGGCTTGTGTTCTGAGTGTATAAACATCTAGCCAAATCCTTGTAGGATTCAGAAAGTGCATGCATTCTTAACAGTGACTCAATTCAGATGCATGTATGTAGATCAAACCAATTCTTCAAGAAGGTATGTTGTGCAAATAGATTTTAAATGGATTGGGTATTCCCATCTTGCTGCAAAGGACTCTTTTTCCATCATAAAGTATGCTTTTCCTCTAGGTGGGGAATCAGCGTGACCCTTGAAGTCCTTGCTTTAGGGAAAGTAGTTGTGTTCTAGAAAACACAAGAAGGATGGCTTCAGTAAATGAATACAGTGAGAATCGGCACATGGGAAGTTAATGAATTTTTTAAAAGTAGATCATTGCTTACAGTTTCAGATTGTTTTCTTATTGAGCTATTTTGTTTAGAAGCAAACACCAAAACTTAAACAAAACAGGCTGCTTAATGTACAATAAACTTGTAACTTAATTTGCACATTTGTTGGATGCTTGCTTTGGAAGTCATTTGGTGAAATGGAAATCGCTACATAGGCTTTTGAGCCATGTGGGTGTAGCTCTCACCCTTTCTGATCAGCATGGTGCCGTTTGGTAAATGGCATCACTGCTCTGAGCCACAGTGTCATGTTCTATGAGTTAGAAAGACGAGGAGCTATGTTCAGCTTACCAAATGCAGTCTGCTCCCTGTGTCTTCAACAAACACTTTGATCTTGAGACGAGATCTGACCAAGAAAAGGAAGTGTTTCATTTGTGTTCATGATGACGTCTACGCTGTGATTTTCTTGCTGCTGTTAAAATCAAGAGTCTATTTTGAAATGCTCGAGCTGTGAAACATACATCTTGCCCTTCATACTGACACCATGAATGTGTTATTTAATGAATTTAATAGTAACAGACACCTTGATACCCGTGACACAAAGAACCATGTGTCTGGTTCTTTCTTTCTAATGTACACATTTATAAGTAAATGATTTACTACTGTACAATTAAAATATTTTTCAAATTCTAAACAAGACTTACACATTTTTGAGAACTAGAAATATACCAACTTAAGTAACTGCCCATCCTTGCCATGATAGACCATCTTCTGATTTTCATGCATTGGACTTGTTCTGTCTGGGTTTGAATTTTATATACTGGAATTCATAAGTGATATACTCTTTTCTAGGGGAGGTCTGGTTTCTGCTTTACATCCTGTTGTTGTTTCCAACAGGCTATGAGAAAAGTATGCATATACTATGGACAGGGATGTTTTTTGAAGGACGGTCTTGTGTGGCCCAGTGTGCTTAGAATTTCTAGTGTGGCCATGAATTCATGATCTCTCTGCATCAACCTCATGAAAGCTGGATCACAGGCATGCAATACCGTGCTTGGCTTGGATGCTTTCTTTTAAACTCTCATTTGTAAAGTTAGGTTCTTTGCTCTACTTATATGGACTGAATATGAGATTACATGTTCCTTATGACTGTTATGAAGAGAACGGATTTGCATTGTTTTCAAATTCCAGCTGCTATTTGGGTTTCATGATATCTTCAGATATTACAATTTTTGATAGCTTTTAATTACTTCATGTTTTGTATCCTGCATACTTCAAATCCTTTCTTTTCCTCAGGGATGGACTTCTAGCTTGCTCTATTTTATTTCATTTTACTGTTTGCTGTCGGTATTACAGAATCCACATTTTGCTACGTGGCTCCTTTGATTTGCGTGTAAAGTGACAAGCACAGTGGGCTCCCCTCGCTTAGCTTGACTGAACACAGTCACCACTGAGACCTGAGAAAGTTCCTTGAAGGAAGCTGTATTGAGAAAGGAGTGTTCTCATCCTCAGGCCTCACTGCTGCTTGTGCAACTTCGGGGGGAGCATCTTGAAGGGAATGCTTGCCAGACTGACCTTTGGGTGCCTGCTTATATTAGTTTTTCTCTTACACTTTTCCATGCTTTCAAGCGGTTTCATTGCCGATAACACAGAATTTTAGAGTTTTCCAGTAGAATCATCCCTTAGGCTTTTTAAGCTTAATGCTTAGGTGTTTCTTCACCTGTCGCCTGCGCTAGGGATTTTCTGCCCATCCTTGTCTTTACAAACTGACTCCTGGTGCATGGTGGATTTGCCATCTTGTTCTTGTACTAGTTGCTGCCCAATTGGTGAACTTTTTGTACACTGATACTAAAGCCACATTTTCTGAGATCACTGAGGTATGTGTTTGTGGGGTCATTAGGGAACCTTATGGATGATGTAACTGTAGTCTCTTATCATGAGCTCTCTGTGTATAGCCTGGCTGTCCTGGACCATTTAATAGGAGAAATGATAAAGGAGAACCATCACCCAGTGCACTGCAGGAGGATACACAGAGTGACAGGGGGACACACACAGGGCAGACGGGAGTCAGAATAGTGAGGAGAACTGTCACCCAGTGCACTGCAGGAGGGTTCATAGAGGGACAGGGGGACACACACACAGGGCAGACGGGAGTCAGAATAGCAAGGAGAGTCACTATTTCCTATCTGTTGGGTCTTCATGCCAAGTAAAATACTGATCGTTGCATCTGGTTTACAATTTTGTCTTGCAGTGCCTAGGTGAGGGAGGCAGATAACTGTGAGAAGGGCTCACAGCCTTTCCTAATCAGTGCTTAGCGAAGCTGACTCCTTTTGCCTTGCTTTTAAAAACTTTTTATAGAGTAATAAAATACAGCTAGAAAATGGGAGATTACAAATAATATTCATGATTTTTTTTAATATGGAAGCACAGCCATGTAACCAGCACACACGGACTAAGAAACGCAGCATTCCCAGCTTTCCGTCCACACCCTCCTCCCTCCTTGCAGTTGCTGCTGCTCTTTCTGAGGTTGACGTTCTGATTCTAACCACACAGATTAGCTGCCAGTTGGGCACTCTAAGTCAGTGGAAACTCACAGCTTAATCTGTTTGGGTGTGTCTGTTGTTGTTTTTCCTGTCACTTGCTCACCATGGCGTTTGTAAGATCTGTTCACAATGCTGCAAGCTTTGTAATTCTTGTCGCTATGTAATACTCCGAAGTGTGTGTCCCACATTTATTGATCTCTGGCATTACAGTGGGCACTGAGATAGCTTCTTAATTAAGACCATTATTAATATTGCCACGCTTACCCCGTACACTCACTTGCTTGTGCATCTGCAAACACATCTGCCTTGGAGTGGAAGTGCTGAGAGGCAGGCTCTGTGCCTGTGAATGCAGAGTAGGGAAGGGTTCTGCACAGTCAGCTTCCCATCCAGGGAGAGCTGACTCAGCACACTTCTGGTTAAGGCGTGTGTGTGTGTGTGTGTGTGTGTTCAGTGTTCAGCCTATAAAGATGAAGTAGTTTTCCAAAGTGGTTGTATCCAGTCCTGAATTTTGTGAACTATGCAAGAATTATCTAGAAGGTTGAGATAATAATAATGACACTAGTAATGATCGCAATGATGATGATGGTGAGAAGCAGAAAAAGATGTTCCAGAAATGTGTGCTGGATAACGATCAGAATGGGTTGTTATGGGTGGGACGGGGATCTGAAAGCCTGTCATGTCTTTGCTTTGCTCGTTCCCTTCTGAATTTTCCAGCCACGGGTGGAATGTAGCACTTTACCCCTTTTTGAACTCTTTCCTTTTTTTTCCTTGACACAGTACCACATTAAAGTTCGCTGTAAAATTCCATGTTCTGTTAAGTACCAGTCTTAAAGCCGTATGGAATTCTTAAAGGTGCAATCATGGGCCTAAGAGTTGTCGCAGAGGGATCGAGGGTACGTGGAATTGTTTGGATCCAAACGTGTTTCCTCCTTTGTCTTGACTTTGTAGAACTGGCCGTGGTTGATAAATTGTTTTGGAGTAGAAGCTTACTAGATTCAAAACAGCATGCTACTAAAAATAGACCTCTGGCTTGCTTATTAGCTCTGAAGAGACAATGTGAGGGAAAGTCTGCTCCATGGCTCTTGGGTATTTTCGATAGGATGTTAAACCTCACACAGAACACAGAGGACTAGCGGCACCCCTTGTTTATGCTTTTATGCTGAGACTCTGTTTTTCCCATGGGAGAAGCTAATTTGGGGGGAGTGTGCTCAAAATCATCTAATAAATGTGTCTAGTGAATAGCGATATAATTCTTTAAAAATTGCCATTTCCCCTGAAAGGTAAAATCAAACAACATTCTGGTTTAACTAATTTACATACTTTCCTCTTTGGCTTTAGGCTATTGTTTACTTAAGATTTTTGTTGTTGTTGTTGTTTGTTTGTTTTTCATTCTTTGACACGGGGTTTCTCTGTGGAGTCTGACTGATTTGGAACTGGCTTTGTACACCAAGCTGGCCTCAGATTCACAGAGATCCATCTGCCTCTGCCACCGGAATGCTGGGATTAAAGGTGTGCACTACCACTGCCCAGCTTATTGAAGATTTTTGAATGTACTGCCTATGTGGTTTTGTTGGAAAGAACATGTGTTGAAAACATGCGGCTTGGTTCTAACCACATACAAGCAATTGTGGCAATTGGACAACATTACAGTGTGTGCCACTGTAACTACTTTGCATAATGTGTTCTGTGCTTCAGAATTTCTCTGCTGGGTGGTCAAGACTGAAGTCAACTACAGATAAAATCTGCTATATTAAAAGTCCCACATAACAGAGGCGATCCTTAAATGTATTTCAATATTAGAAAACATATCTTTATGGCTATTATCTCCGCAGGTGAAAGGAGGAAAATCACATGATCATCCTCATAAAGCGACAAAGATGATAATGTTCTATTAATGATTTTTAAAAGATCTCATAAAGTTTGGAATATTGCAGATGATCTCAAAGCCAAAGTCCGGGTCCCGTGTGGTGGCTGCACTCAGGGTGTTCTTGGTAAATGGAGCAGGACCCAGAGTGTCCACTGACAAGTCCGGGGCAGAACCAGACCACTGTGATAAACACCATAAAAGTGGGGGGGATAAAGTCCTGTTAACATTTGCTGGGGCACAATTCTCTGCTTTGGGAAACCAGATCAATTAAAGATTCTCATGAGGGCTTCAGTAAAGGATGGGGACTATGACCAAACAATTTATTGAACGGCTTCTGTGATTCAATCACATCGTATTCCTGTCTCAGTCCCCACACAGTACCCTATTAATGTGTCATGAACACAACTGCAAATAATTAGTACAAACCTGAAAAGTAAGACAGCATTCCAACCTTAACTCCTAATATAAAAGTGCACTTTAAAATATAAGCTCTAAAAGTATTTTCTGAAGTATTTTCAAGGTGATCAAAATAGTGTTAAGTCACATGGACAATAGATTATTCAATAAGAGGCAGGATATACAGCATCACTAAAAAATGCTTCTAGAAAGAATAATTCATAATTTAAAATGGAAAGTAGAACACATTAGGTTTTTTTTAATTTTTTTTTATTTTTCAGCAAACCAAACTTGATGACACTTAAAAGATTTAAATCCTCATTCTGAAAGTATTTGTGATGAGGTAAATTTACATAAAAAACAAGAAAGTGGATAAAGCTATACAATGGGCAGTCAAGGAAGACGAAAGGAAATAGAAGTGAGGCTTTATTAGCTTTAAAATTAACCGAAGATGTGCATAGCCACGCAAAAAGTATACAAAAATAGTTCTTTACTCATAAATCCACTTCTTTTGAAAACTGAAAGCCAGTAGCTGGTGATTCCACTCTATGCCATGGATGGTGAGTCCTCTCTGTGCAATGGATGGTGATTCCTCTCTGTATTTGCTATTTTGCCTATTGTTTAGACTTTTTCAGTTCTTTGATAGTCTTTGACAAATTTATCAAAATAGAAAGCCCTTTCAAACTCTTCATTTCAGCAATTTTACTATTAATATTTTATTATAAGAAAATTATTGGAAAATCTATCAGCTATTTCAATAAAATTCAGTGTAATGCTGATCGATATTATAACAAACTGTAAGCCAATGAAATGGCTCAGAGATCAAATGTTTCTGCTACCAAGCCTGACAGTCTAAGTTGGATCCATGGGATACAAATGGCAGAAAGAGAGAACTGACTGAGTCTTGCAAGTTATCCTCTGACTTTCGCATGTGGCCTGTGTTGCACACATGTACATTCATATACATACAAACACACACAATAAATAAGATGCAATAAAATATTAAATAATAATAGCAGTATATCTATAAATCTCTCAAAACAGGATATTAGCTAAATTATGATGATATTTTTCTGGCATTAAGTAAATGTTCCCTAATTAAATAATACATAAAATGTGTACATTCCTGTTGTTAAGGTAACTGTTCAGATTGGAAAGGATCTTGTTAGAAATGAAAGGCCTAGACGCCATATGGATGGGAATCCAAATGATTGTGACTTCCTCCGGGTGGGTGATGATGGACATTTTAGTATTTGCCTTTATAATTATTCACATTTGCAACTTTTCTAGAATGAGAATAAATAACTTTCATCACTTATTATCATAAACCACATTTTATCTTGTTTTACACAAGGCATGCTTTGTACTGTAAACAGAAATGGGATGATCAAGACTCTTTGTTAGCTCAGAGTTCCACGGAGGCATCTCTGTTTAGTGGTTTCTTTATTGCTAGTAAATTAGATAATCAAGTTCTGCCCTTGATCTGATGGAGACACAAATAGAATCAGTAATATAATCAGACACCAACCATGACATTAATTAGCTAACCAATTATGTAAATCAGATCTCAGTTTCCACCACAATACCTTTTAAAAATGGATTTTTATTTATAAAACAATAAAACATTTTTTAAAAAAAATTCCTGAAATGTTGCAAAAGGATTGTCTAATGTCCTAAGGAAAGACTTAGACTGCAGAAATAAAAAGAAGCTTTGAAAGATACAGAGTTTGGAATTAAATTGTTGACATGTTCTCTTAAAGGTTTGTAATTTGTTTTAATTTTAAAAAATGATGCAAAGTTTTGAAGACTCCACAAAACTTCTCCCATAGAAGCTATGTAGTCGTTACAGGTGTGATAAGTAGTAGTGCATTTAGTAAACGAATTTGCCCTTTAGCTCATAGTAGAAAAAAATGTTTTTTTCATTGTACTTTGTCAAGATCAATAGCTATTGTCGTAACAGAAAGCCTATGTATGGTATGGGCTGTGGATGTCCATTGTGTAGCAGACCTGATTTGGTTAAGGGGAACAACTAAAGATTTCCTATCATTCAGTTCTCATTATGCAAATACTAATTGGTCTGCAGTTGGTGGGCAGGGATTAAGCATGTAGGAAAGTACAGGGTTGTGGCTAATGTTAATGGTTCTGTACACTTGCAGTTTGGTCTGTTGCGGGATGCTTCCGGCAGAGGCTTCCCTGAGGAATTCCCTGTTAAGGATGCATTCTCTGTTTTCTCAGTTGTGCCCTTTTCTTGATGTTCCCCACATCCCTCCTTTAACGACAAACAGTCCCAGTTTATTGCCCTGGCTGAGGTTCCATGCAGTACCATAAAAATAGTACTACATTTAAGGTGGTTTTGTAGAGAAGGTCAGCATCATATGGTCCAGTGTTCTCAATGGAAATGAAGCTTCTAAGAGTAAGTGCTGAAAGCCTTACCGAAGCATCACCCCCCAAAAAGGAGCTATAATAGAGAATACCAGAATGTCCACATTTTAACTGCTATTGTCTAATTTTCTCCAGTGTGACTCTGCCGACCATCGCTCACCCTAGCATCTTAATTTAATTTTAGGAATAAGGAGACTGAATAAAGACAGGTACCTTGTTAAAAATCATTAAAAAATCCCATGTTTCTGTCTCCTTTCTATATGTCAGAATTCTATGTTATTATTTATAGTATCTAAAAGAGAACGGAACATAAATCATCCTGGGCACTACATGAACTTGCTTCTTATTTTTGATGTTTTAGAAAATATTTAATAATCAGACGCTCATATAGTATGTTTGAGTCCAGTCCACCACCCATTCTCTGCCCTGCAAACCTCCTCCTGTCTTCTCTACCACTTTCCCCTCCCCAGTTCATGTGCTTCCTTTCTCTTTTAAAAACAACACCCACAGATTCCATTTAGTGGTGGATCCTGCATTTGCAATAGGTACAGAAGCATCTGCTGGAGTATGAGTAGTCTCCCAGGCCTACATCCCTGAAGAAGACTGACATTCCAACTAGTCGCCAGTTGCTCATAGAGCTCCCTGGATCAGGTAGAACTTCATGAATCCTCACTCCCTGATCCATGCTGGGATTTTTGCTGGCTTGATCTTGTGCAAGCCCTATGCATACTTTCTAAACTTCTGTGTCCAGGTGTACAACTGTGCTGTTCTGTCTATCAGATATTGCTTCACTGAAGATATCTATTCCCTCTATCGTCTATAATCTTCCTGTCCCCTCTTTGGCAATGGTGTCTCCATCATAAAGAGGAAGACATGTGATATAGATAGCACATTTAGAGCTGGGTACTTATCATAGTTTCTTATTCTTTGCATGTTGACTGGATGTAGATCTCCATATAAATCACCATCTACTGCCAAAAGAAGCTTCTCTGATGAGGGCTGAGAGACAGACTAACCTGTGGGTATGGAGATAAGAATGTAGGGATCCGTTTATTGTGCACATTTAGCAGAATAATAGATTATTCCTGAGGGTACATGACTTAGCTAGCTATGAGTGTTTAGAACTTTAAGGTACTAGTGATGGATCCTGTCTTGTGGTTCATAATTTAAATAGAATTATTAAAAGGTGGTTACTCCCATAATGTTTGTGCCACTATAGCACTAGTGGGCATAACCTTCCAGGTCAGATGTTATTATAGGCTGCAGATTACACAGCTCGATAAGATTGTTGATGACCCCTCCCCTACCTCAGGCAGTGTATAAGTTACCTTCCAGGATTATGAACTCTATCCAATAGGATGAAAATTCCAGGTGCATACCAGCTTAATGCTTCCATTATGCTGGACATTAAGACATCCAGGTATGTGATGTCTTCAGCAATGGGGACTTACTCTCAAGGCTGGAGAGTAACAAAGAACAATGTTTAGAGGGATTTATGGAGCTCCTTGACCAAAAACTGGATGAAAGGTGATACATACTAGAACTGGGCTAATTAGGGAAGTCAATCCAATAGAAAATTTGAGATAGAATGGCTGAAGAAAACCCCAAGCATAAATAATGCTAAAAATTAAAAAGCTAAGTAAGCAAAATTAAAAAAAAAAACTCAGTGGAAATTCTCACCAATAAAATAGACCACCATGAAGATTGGAAGACAGATAGAGGAATTGGATCAAACAGTAAAAGCAAATGATTAATTTAAAAAGACATATGGACAGATGTCGAAGAGCTTCGGGACACCATGGAAGACACAACATTTGGATTATCACTGAGGGGACAAATATCATTGAATGCATAGAGAATATCATCAATAAGAATCTCAGGAAAAAAAATTCCTAAACCCAGACCAAAAAAAGTTTATTTGTGTCTGAGAGGTTTATGGAACATTTAAAAAAACAAAAACAAAAAAACTAGGTTTGAAAACAAGCTCTCTTTGTCCATTTATATCAATGATTTGTAGAGAGCAAAATGTAGTTGTCAAATTTGGAGTGAGAGGAAACTGTTGGAAATACACGATTGTCTGGTTTAAGTTACCTTTCTGTGTCGTGTGATCCTGTTCTCTCACATCTGCTAAAGTTTTCATGGTTGTATGTTTCTTAATAAAATTGAAATTCTCCTGCTTGAGAAATTTCATTTTAATAAGCTTATCAACAGAATCATCTTTATTCCTTCATTTGATGTTTTTCCACATGTAAGAAAATATGTACTGTGGGTTTATTAAAACAAAAGAGCAATGTAGTTGAAAAATTAAGCCTTTTCTTTCTAAAAAAAATAGTTCTATTTACATTTGTTTCCTTGCTATAGCCCCATGTCCTGGAGGCAGGCTGTTTTCCAGCTGATGATCTGGTTCATTTAGAGCTACCTCTTTTGCTAGCTTGGTGCAGGGGTCATTGACAGCTCTTGACCTGGAAGAATACGTCACTTACACTGCCTGATTTGAGGAGAATGAGATTCAATCTCATGTATGTTTTAGATGAGTAGGAAATCTACATTGCTACCCAGGTCAGTTTGATATTGAAGCAACGTTCTTTAGGAATAAAAAGACAAGAAATGCTATGACATATCACTGGGCCTCCATGAAGGCAAGGAACTGGTATGGGACTTTTAATATGTTACTTAGAAGTTCTTGGCAAATATATGGGGCAACTTTTATTTATTTTGATTTCTGTATCAGTAGACAGAAGCAGAGTGAGGTATTACATGCAGTGTTCATAGAGCTTCATAGATTTTCACTACCTTCTTGTAACTTCTGTCTCGAACCTTGGAAGAGGAAGTAAAAGGCTGTAGCAAGCAGCACTTCTTGGAAGAACAGAGTTTGGGTCAAGCCTTAAAAAGATATGATTTAGATGAAGAGAGAAAAGGGGCTTGCAGTTACAGAAGGGAAGAGTCTTTGTAAAGCCATTCAGATGAAGACAGCCATGGTGGTCAAGTGTGAGCTAATAGATTTATCTATAAGGAACAATAAGGTAGCCTTATTTCTGACCATGTTGAACTGGCTTTGGATGATATAATTTGAGCAGATAAAGGATTTAGCAAGAAATTAAAAATGACATCATAAAGAATAACATCCAGAAATTGAGAGTCAGGAACTCAGATGACTCCTGTGTCTCTCTGGGGAACTCAACAACTCCTCTCACATTCTCTTCATCTTCCTCACCTGTATGTTTTATACCCTGTCATAAGAGTCTAGGGAGTGGCTTAGCCAGCCACAGCAGAGATACACTAGCTCATTGACCTCAACTCTAGATTCCATCGTCATGTGTTCATCCCTAGCCCAGTTATCAGCAGTGAAGAAATTGGTTCCTAGAGCACCTTACCATTGCCACAGAGCAGCTCATTGATAGGGCGGCACAGGCAGCTTCTTTAAGAAAGACTTCCTTGACATGGGAGCCACAGAGAATGAGAGGTTAGTGTGGAAAGAGACTGTGTTGAAGGTCGGTGGAAACACTTACCCTTAATCCTCACATTGAATGGAGAAAGTTGGCAAGGTCAAGAAGTTTGGTGTAAAGTGTTTTGAAAAACAAACAAAACAAAAGCAAACAAACAAAAGCAAAAGCACTGACCTTACAACAGATGGTTAAGGCAGGTGATCCAGGGATAAGTGAGCGAAGTCCTGGAAGCTGACGTGATCTACAGTGAGTTTGGGTTTTCTAAACATAGTGACAACAGGTCAGTATGTTCTGGAAGAAACTCCAGAAGAAAGAAATGTTTGTAGATAAGCGAAGCTGATGCCAGCACATGCTCTGAAGCCTGTGTTCAGCTGGCGGCCAGGGATGCCCAAGGGTGATGACCAGTGCAAACAGGGGAAGGGTATAGACTCCAGACAGGGTAGAATAGTCTTCCTGTTGGGCTAACTCACAGGGCCTAGCCCGCTACCTTCTCACACAACCACATGGATCTGAAGCAATGGTTGTGTTTTGGCCAAACCAGGGGCTTCTTGAGTCCCTGCCAGTTACTGGTGGAAGCCAGGAAATACGTTTTTAGGCTTCTACAATTCTGGCTAAAGGAGTTATGTCTCTCCTAATGGTGATAATATAGTGGGTATAAATAGAACCTTTGAAGAGACAAGCCATGTGTTTCCCTGTGGTTACGTTACTTAATTTCAGATCTTATTTGCAAATGTTTGAATTTGTGAAAATGCCTCTAATTTATTCCTTTAGGACATGCATTGAACACAGGAATGATTTGGAATTTAGCTACTGAGTAGAAACTAATCATATGTATTCTCCAAGGCTTGTGATAGGTTTAAATGCTAGCTAAAGGCTAATACTGATTTATCTTAGCTGGTCTCTTAGAGTTAAAAATAAATCCCAGGTGACACTCAGAATATAGCATGCAATTGCTAATGTATTTACGTAGCAACAATTCAGAGTGTTTATCATCTTTATCCATTCTCTCAACTGGAATGATTGAAGACAAAGAAATGTAATTTTCTACTTTTGAATAATTAAAAAAACTGATTATTACTAATCAAATTATAATTACTAATTAAAGGGACTATATTCTTTGGTATCAGTATTTTTATAATAAAAATCAACATGTTTCTACAGACATACTCTTTATGTACGGCATGGCAGTAGAAAAATCTGGCAGTACCAGGTTTGAGAAAAGATGTAGATAACTGGAACTCCCATGGGTTTCTGTGGGGGAAGTGCTTTGGAAAACTGTTAAAGCTATACCTGTGTATATTGTACCATACTGCATTATATCATACCACACCATACATACCATACCATATTATATCATAGCCTACTATTATATGGAAATATAATATTGTAACATATTATATGATATCATCCCATAGAATATCATATAAGCCTAATAGAAATGTGCGTCTATGAACAACCAAAGACAGTTGCAAGATGATCTCCTAGCATAGATGATCTCATAGTAATAGTCCCCAAGACAATGCAGCTGTTTATCAAAAGAGAGTGGAGAAACAACAGCAGTACATTCACAATGCAAGTACCACTCAGCTATGAAAGAGAGCTAACTAGTCATTCACGATGCTATATGGATGAAATCCCCTAATACCGTATTAAATGAAAGAAGTCAGACCCAAACTGTAAGTTCACTCTAATATGAAAGCCAAGACAGGTCAAACTGATCAACGGGGCTTAACTTCAGAATACTAACTCTCTCTTCCAAGGGTGAGTTGTGCCCCATTTTACACCCCGTGTAATATTACCTCTTGACTGTGGTGTTCCTTCTGCTTTTTCTTTTATGTCTTGAGTATCTGTTGGTAATATGAATGCCAGTAGTCCCCAAGAAAATGAAGTAATTACATTGCCAATCATTAGCAATAATAAAATTTGAAAACAAAATGAGATAGGTATCAGATAACTATTTTTTGTGAGTATAAGAAATCAACTTAAATTACAGAAGCTTTAAATGGCCATCCTGTATTTAGGCAGTGATTCTGCGGATCAGCAGTCTAATCTGTGCTCAGCTGTGCATCTTCTGTCTGCTCACGGACCAAGCCAACATTTGTGATTGACTGCTGAGTCAGCGGGGCAGTACTCATGTACAGACTGACTGTTGTTTGCTGGGATGGAAGAGCATCTGCAGGTTCTATTCTCCCTCAGTTCTCTTATCCATGAGTTTGCAGAGTGGTTTCAAGCAAGAGTATGTGCAAAGGGTTATCAAGGGCCGTCATTACAACTGCTAACGTGGCTTCTACCATGTTCTTTTTAAGTAAAAAAAAAAAAAAAAAAACCCAAAATTGGCCTGGATTTAACCACTTGAAGAAATCCATTGCCAAATCACTTGTCTAAAAGCAAAGGAGATGGGGGCGGAGGAGGGGGCCACTATTGCTGTTGTTTTGCTCCGAATGGCAAGCAAAGACAAAATAATCTCCTGCTACTTTATTTACTTTACCCGATAAGGTTTGTACAGCGATATTACCCTGTATGATGAGTATGCACCCATGTTCAGTTTTTCTCAGAATGGCTCCAGTGTAGATACTGGCTCGTTTGTAAACAGTTGCTTCCCTTTCTCAGGGAGTCCCTTTTGAGCTGGTGTTTCCCTTGCACTGAAGGTCTACTCTAAAGCAGATTTCTCTAGAGCTGTCCTCATCTTCTTGAGGTCCTACTGCTGAGATTTGACCCTCTATTTCTCAGGCAGCCAAAGGACATGGTGTTGTACTTTGGCTTTTCAAAGCTTCAGAGCAAAGTATCCTACAGCTTCTAACTCAGATGCTGTGCAGTGTGAATACGCTGTTTGTTGCCCATGGTGACTGGCATGCTTCCTTCCCAAGACAGGATGCTTTGCACAGCTCCAGCATCCTCTCTTTCTGCTCTGAGTTCCTACAGTGCATGCTCCATTATGCTGAAGGACACAGATTTTTCAGATCACTACACGGAGGCCCGGGAATACAGCCTTCTGCTACAGGACATGCAACAGTAGCTACATAAATGTTCTTTTGACTTTCAGATTGTTCCATATTTTCTAAAGAGCACCATTGTTTCTTTTAGGAAGCTTAAGCTGGGGTGTTTGCTAACATGTCCATTGTATACGGCAGTCCTCTAGAGGGACCATTCTCATAGAAATGATCTCATATAGCAAGCCACATCAAATTAGAAGTTTAGTGAGCACTGTTACTTTGTTGTGTGTCACATGGCATGTGAGTAAAATGAAATGCCGTGGATTCAGGAGTTATCTAGACAGGGATTCAAACCCTGCTTGCTGCATTTATATGATTAATGAACTCAGACAGTTTAATTAATTTCATCACACACAATCACACACACACACACATACACACACACACACACACACACACACACACGACCAATATTTGAATGATAGTAGCAGATGGTAAATGCATGCTTATTACTTTCCTTGGAAACAAAGGGCAGGATAGGAAATGGCCTTCTTCAGACAGATCGGAAGGGAACACTGTGTAATAAAGAGCCGCTTAAGTACATGAACTGGTGTTTCTTCTCTTTCACTTCAGGGTTTCAAGTGTAAAAATGGTACCTGTGTATCTGTTGGGTGAGAGCCAGAGAGATAATACATGCACAGTGCCTAGTGCAGCTATGGAGAGAGTAGTGCTCTGCAAATATTAGCTTTCTTCTTCCACTCTTTCTCCTCTGGGGACCAGGCAGCCCTCACATTAGCCTGTTGTCTTCCACAAATATAAAAATCCCCAGATGCAGACCTCTGGAAAGGAGGGTGTGCTCGGGTGACCTACGACGGAAGGATCATAAGAGACAGGAGCAAGGGAGTATAGACACAGGCCAGGGAACGTGGACAGGGCTCCCACAAAACACAGTAAGCCAGTACTAGCAGGGATAGACTGTATCTTCCCAGTCCCTTCCGGCTCCTCACACTGTTAGGATAGCCATAAATAGCTCAAGCAGAGCCTCTAAAGAAGACTGCAGTTGCGTGTGGTTGCAAACATGGCATGTAGGAGCTGGAGATGGGACACAGAACCAGTAGAAGAATGGTAACAGCAGATCTTGTGGCAACTCAATTATTCCTCAATACTTTGAGAGTTTATAGGGGCCAGTCAACAGATCTCATGTTTAAATGGACGCCTGATAGAAAATGGCAAGTCTATCACTTACGTCATAGCACCTCATACCCATCATATCCACGAGCAGCTCTTAAAGTAATGCCAGTCTGTAGAAATGTGGTCCACAGTTTCAGCCTGCCTGGGCAATCGGCCAGATGATATCTGAATGTAGCCATGATCATTTAATTAGAACATTGCAGGATAAGGATGGTAGTGGCTGACTTTCATCTACTCCTTTAAGGGAGGAAATGAAGATTATTTTTCCAGGCTATGTAGGACTATTCTTCCACCACAAAGTATTCCAGCTATCAGATTTGATTCTGAAGGAATCTAGTCCTTGTATATTATTTAGAGATTTTAGGAAAGTACAGCTTAAGGAAAGATTTTAGAAAAATTTTAAAATTCAGAGGGAAAGATACATTGCAAATTTCTAAAAAAAATTTTTAGTGGTCTCCATCGTATTTCAAAATGCATTTCTATTTGTAAAAATATATCTATTTTAAAGTATCATTATTTCTAATGTACCTCTTTTTAGGATCTCTTAAGAAACCAGAAATTGACGATAAGCAATTTTGAATATTTTGGAGAAAAGTTAATACAACATGTTATGACTTTGACCTTACTATCATTCTTACATGTTCTCGTCTCAGTTATGGACCTATGCATCACTGCAAGTCATTAAAAAAAAAAAAGCTTTGCTCAAAGTCATGTAAGATCTGGAACCAGAATCTTAAATGGTGAATAGGGGTGAAATTCTAGACTGTATTATGAAGCCTCCTGAAATGCTGTGGCCCACTTTTGATGGACAGAACCATCATCAGTAGCGAGCTCACTTTCCTTTGTACTGTCCTGTGATTGGGGCCCTGTTCACTCTGAAATTTGAGGCTGTATCAAAGTCTTGTCTTCACATAGGTCAGCCTAAGGCAGTAAGACGAGACAGCCTGTCTGTTTTGTGACTCCACTGGGTCCTAGAACAAGAAGGTCCCAAGCTTCAATTCGTTGCTTTTCATTACTGCACATTGCTGTCTATGCCTTTTCTCTGATGTGAGTGTTAGAGCAAATTAACTCTGTCCTCCTCTAATTATCCAGGCTTCCATCTTAGCCCTGTGGAATTTATGCCCATAAAGATAGTGCATTAGAAACTGAAGATAAGACACTTACGTCTACTGCCAGAGATTTACTGTCACCGTTTTAGGTGCAAAATATTAACAGGCGGGGCATGTGTCTCCAATCCCTGGCTTCCTGTGTTTAGTGGGGGATTTTCTGAGAATGAGTACATTTTTCTCAACACAACTGGGAAATCAACCACAAAGGGAGTTTCTGGAAACTGGGACTTAAGCATAGCCCATCTTCCCACATTTGATGGGCATATCTGTATCTGGGAAAATCTGACCTGCAGGTTGTGAGCACATCTTTCCACATTTGATGGGCATATCTGTATCTGGGGAAATCTGACCTGCAGGATGTGAAGAATTGGCTGTGACACATTCTTCCAAAGTCCATACCAAAGGCAGACTCATGCCTTGCCTGATTCTCATCTTGTAATTTACAAGTTTCAGCTAATAAAGAAAATTATCACCTAGTAACAACGTACTAACTTATCGCTAGTGAGAGCATGACTTTTGTATTACCATATGACCCTTACTTTACTTTATTAGTGCTCTACTGCGTTTGAATTGGGTCTATTGGTCTATTGAATTTTCATTTGTAAAGAGGCCGGTATTTACTTTCTATCACATCTTTAGCCATTTGGAATTGCTGTTTCAATCTCTCTTTTGTATAATATTAACACACTTTAAATAGAAAAATACTCATAAAGTATGTTTGTAGAAGTTCTATTTCAAACTTTTAGTCAGCTGGTGCATCAGCCATCCTTTCTACCTGGGAGTCAAGGGATAGTTATTTGAGTTCAGTAATATATCAGGGACGTGGCTATCAGTGGTGTCTGAGGATATGAGCCATGATGTGGTCCATTTTACTTTGAGACTGACAGCCAATAAATATTTACCGAATCCAAACAATATGCCAGCGACATTGCTAGCTGCTATGAATTCAGAGATGGAAGACCCAGTTTCTTTTATTCCCAGAAATATTGGCAACTGCTCTTTATTTTTCTGGAAATGGCCATTTTGCTCGGATGGCCTGCACATTGAAGAAGATCTTCAGATGATCTTCTAGGTAGTAAGCAAATAAGGGTGATGAAAGAGAAAGATTCGAGTGATCCATCCATGAAAGTTGATAGGAAAAAGGCCTCGATCCTACACAAATCACTAAGGACAACTAAGGAATGCTGAGAGCAGGAGATATAGTCTTCTTCAGGAAAGAGCACACCAACTGCTCTCCCAATTCCAAATGGTCAGTCCTGAAAACATATATACAAGTACCTATACAGACCAAATGGTTATCTTTATGAACATATATTCATAATATATATATATATAATATATATGCATATATATATATATATGCAATAAAAATTCCTGAAAAAGAAGCCATGAATTTGAAAGAGAACAAGGGGTAGTTTATGGGAATTTGAAGGGAGGAAAGAGAAAGTAGAATTGTTTTGACTATATTATAATTTCCATTTTTTTTTTCTCATAAAGTTAAAAAAGAAAAGAAAGAAAGAAACTTACAGGGAGGCTCTCTGGAGACTCCATATTCAGTTGCCTCATCAAACATGGCTGCCTGTGGACACCCTTACCTGCTGATTTCTGTGTCCCATATAAAGGTCACCCTTGGATTCTGTAATGTGCTCCCACCTAGGACTTTCAAATGGTGTAGAACTGCTGATTGCTCTTGTGGACAAAAAAGACAAAACTATGATTGGATAATGTAGATCCAGTGTTGCAGCTGCACACAATTATTAACAAAGTGATTAAGGATGTTACCAGCATCCTTGGTACACAGCATCCTTTCATCTCTCCCTGCAGAGTGTTCATGGACAAAATGGCTAACTGTATCTGGTGATCCTATAAAACATTAAAGTGAAATTCCTTTTTGATGTTTTTACTGTTATTATTAAATAGCGGTTCCACGCATAAGCAGTAAGTACCATTGGGCCATAGTCTTTGTCCAGCTGGTTTTTCTTCTCTCATTAGCACACTAAGGCCAATCCAATTTTTGCATGATAAACTCTACCATTCTTTTAACCCTGCCATATAAATCCTTGAGGAGTGATGTTTAGCAAAGGATCAGCTTCAAGCCACGCGCCCCTCTCGCAGGTGTAATTTATTAGTCTCCGTTTGGTAGAGCAGAGATAAAGTTGTTGACATTAGTGTGGGATGTGATTGTTATATGACCTCCATACCATGAATGCTGTGAGTGTTCTCTTCTTATCCTTTGGACCTAACCGTTCTTGAACATTCTTCCTCACATTATCCTGTTTTCGCTGTAGACAGAGCACTTCCTTTATGCCCCAGGAAGTCTGGACCCACTCAGCTACAATTGTAGGCTACAATCCTTAAGTATTATCTCCTCCAAAGTGTCTTTCAACCAGCAATTGATGGTTCCCAATTGGTGGCCAGATTTTTTTTTTTTTTACTGTTTCCAGTGGATACCCAAATGATTAATCACTATTCATTAGAAAGTTTCTTTATCTTATTACTTTCCCCTGACAGCCTGTCATACTTAAGTGCTTTTGTATGGGTGTATCTGTTTTTGGACTTTCTTTGGAACTATTGAACTGTTTTTATACCCACATGAGGTTGATGCAATTCCCATTGGTGTCTCAAATTTGCCCTGAAGCTGAGAATTGCCAGTTTAAACCATAATTTAAACCATGGTCCAAATGAATTTGGAATTTTATTCACAAAGGAAAGTGAAAATATTGCATTGTCAGCCATTTGTGTCTCTGTACACACATGTTAGTAGCTTATCACAGTATAAGTAAGTTTGCTATGATGAGTGTGTGACTCTATAATCATTTGGGAGAACCTCTCTGTTCTCCCAAGTCTTCACCTTGCAGGGCAACAGTATTTATTACCACTGTAGTTTTGACAGCTACCTAGCATGTCTTCCAGAACATTCCAAGCTTTTATTCCCTTTGTTTGAGATTCATCAATTTGAGAGTCTCAATGTGATATAAAAACTGGAAATTTTAACTCAAACTCCAATATGACTTGAGTAAATTAGAGTAGTTGGGGGAGCATATGTAAAAAGATCTCTAAAATTACTTTATTGATTTTGAAGTGATCTTTAAAAATTCTCTTTAAATTATATTCAATACTTGTAATTCTCAGCTTATAGCAACCTAAGGAAAACTAAACTAAATATATGTTAGTTAAAAATATAAATATATCTGACTTACTATTTCTATTTAAATACACCTCTAAAAGACCCCAATTTGGGATTTCATGTCAATGTATTTTCCTCAAGCGTTACACTGTTGTTCAAAACAGTTTTAAAAATGCTGAAACCAAACAAAAAACAAAAACAAAAAAAACAACCACTGGTAACACTGATAACTTTGTTATGACTTGGTGGCAAGTCAGGCTGCTTTCCTGAGGGATGCTTGACGGGAAGAGCTTATGTCATTGTTTTCTGCACGCTCTGTTCACCTTTGTATCTTTTATATCATCACTCAAAGTTGTGCATTATGAGGAATTTGAAGCATTCAATCTAATATGGCTTAGTTATTTTATTTCCCCAAGAGAGGCTAGCTGTTCAGCTTGCATGGTGTATACCTCTCGGCAGGAGATCCAGCATGTCATGCATCCCGAACTAACCCAATTACCAGGCCATGGGAAAGTGGGGGGAGATGCATCTAAGTTACTGGAGGTTCACTTTATCTTCAATAATAAAATTACCAAACTGCCTAGAATTGAACTTAATTGCACAATATTATATTGCCTTTGCCAGTTAACTCAGAGGAGGCTTGAGGTACTATATTTGAAAAGTACTATGTAATCTGGGAAACACTAGTCAGTTGTTAATTATTGTCATTATTATTAGAAAAGGAAAAAGAAGACTACCTTTGGCCACTCATGGTGGTGAAAAACGTCTCAACAGTGAGCAGAGAACAGCTCACCCCTCAGGCAAGTGCTCTCATCAAAGCCTTTCTAATGACTTTGATTCATAGCAGATGAACTCTAATGCGAGCATTCTTCAAACTAGCTTTTTCCACCCGTGAGCAAACTGTGAAATAGGCTTGTTTCTTGGAGACCAATTTTTTAAAAAAAAGAATAGTCAAATAAAATATAAAAGAATGTACTAGAAGCTATCAGAGTAGGAAGGAAGGATATTGTTTTGAGACTATTTTTAGGTTTGCATTTATATATAGTTACAAGTATACATATGAAAACAATGAATAGAAATATCAAATACTCTAATTTTAAAGTGGTATGATAAAATAAGCAAACCTAGTTAAATTACTTTTCTGTAGTCCCTATTCAAGTGTGCATCTTTTGTTGTTGTCCTTAGACTTGGCAGTTATTACATTGAATTTAAAGTTTTATACAAGACACTAGAGAGGTGGCTCAGTGGTTAAGAGCACTGAACACTTCTTGCAGATGATCCAGGTTTAGTACCCAGTATACTCTTGGTGACTCACAACCATCTTTGAATCTGAATGCAGGGGATTTGATGCCCTCTCTTGACCTCTGCAGGCAGACAAATGGTGCACCTCCATGGATAGAAGGTGCATACATACAAAATTAAAATACATAAATCTAAAAATATTTTTCAGGGTGCTGGAGATATGGCTCAGAGGTTAAGAGCACTGGCTGCTCTTCCGGAGGTCCTGAGTTCAATTCCCAGCAACCACATGGTGGCTCACAACCATCTGTAATGAGATATGGTGCCCTCTTCTGGCCTGCATGCATATATGGAGGCTGAACACTATGTACATAAAAAATAAATAAATCTTAAAAAAAATAAAAATAATTTTCACTAATAAAATAAGGCGCTGCATGTCATGTTTCTCATTCCTGATTCCATATAAAACAAACATTCAGCTGTTTATATTCTTCTAATAAAACAGAAATCTACTTCAATTGTGTATGTTTTTGAGGAAATGAATATATAAGTGCAAATAATAACAAATAGGGTGAATTATAATTCACATATCATAATTTAGGTTAAGGAACAACAGTTTTCTCTATAAAATATTAAGTTTTATATGAGATATATTTTTAAGTGATTAAAGGTTGTTTGAAATTTTATATCATTATTGAGATATCCTTTTGTGCATTTTCTTCCACAGAGACTGTATCAATTATCTATTGTTGTATAACAAAGCACTTCAAAGAAAGTAATACTGTTCGCTTATTTAATGTCAATTTCATGAGTTGTTGGCCTAAACTGGGCTTGCTTTAAGCGTTCTGTAACTGGTCTGCCAGAAATGAAAATATTCCAAAGAGACACATGTGTGCCTCAATATTACTATAGGATTACTAGAATAATGGGTCCAAGAAAACCTCCTATAACAGCAATGGGAGAAGGAGTGATGTGGGATTCCCCTCTGTATATTGTGAATATGTTTTATTGCCCTTAGTTAATAAAGAAGCTTCTTTCAGCCAATGGCTTAACAGGGTAAAGCCAGGTGGAAAATCTGAACAGAGATGTAGAGAGAGAGTAGGCAGAGTCAAGGAGATACCATGTAGCTGCCAAATGAGACAGATGCCCCAGAAGCTTACCGATAAACCACAAGCCTTGTGGTAAAATGCAAAATAATAGGAATGGGTTAATTTATGATGTAAGAGTTAATTAATAATAAGCAAAGCTAACTGATCAAGCAGTGTTTTAATTAATATTGTTTCTGTGTGATTATTTTGGTTCTGGATGACTGGGAACAAACAAGCAATCTCTGCCTACAAAATGGCACCAAACATGAGGGCTAACCTGCATGGCCAGCCACATACTTCAGGTCTGGTTGCTCACATGCCCACCCAGAGTCAGGAGGAAAATAGCTGAGGACCTCTGCCTGGGAAAGCAGCCAGATAGGGTCTGCTAGGCGTACACAGGCCGGAGAACACGGTGGATTCCCAGCACTATACACAGAAATATTTCCAGGCTGCACAGTTCATTGCATGGCAGATTTAGCTATTACTCAGATTAAAAGGGCTTATTGCTGCACACTCCTTCCCAGAATTAAATGATGATCACAACTCCTATGCAGTGTCCCAGAGCTGGCAGTAATGGTACCTCCACCATATTAAAATGCTGAGAGAGGCAAAGCCAGCATCCAGGGCCTTTGCAAACAAGCTACTTAGCATTTTAAAGCACTCCTGGTCAGAAAACGATTATAGATATGCAGTGAAAACAGATTCAAACAGAAACAAACCTCAAAACATGTCATAGTGTGTTTAAGTGTACGTAGACTTGAGAGAGAGAAAAAAAGAGTATAGACAGTTATAAGAAAATAGTTTTAAAAAATAAAAGTCTTTAAAGAGATAGTAAAAGTATTATAAAATAGTACAGACAGTCATAGATTAAAGAAGTAAAGAAAAATAAGCTATGTAAAGATTGAATATGCACAGAGAGTCTGAATTATGTATATTGTGTTTTCTTTGAAATTTTTGACTACAGAAATAAATTTGATTCTGTGGGCTGCTAAAACACACACACACATAATATAGTATCTTGACTTCAAAATTTGAGTCTAACAATATGTTGTTTTGGAAAAGAAGTTCTGCTTTTGTTTCCACAGAGGATGAGAACCTGTAGATTCCTTCCAGACTAGTCTAGTTTGATGGATCATGACCCCCAAAAGTCTCTGTGAACCCCCCAAAATACTTCACCCAACAAAAAGCAGGAAGTAGTTTGGAGAGAACATTGCCCAAATTCCCAAATTTGCTTCTGAATGTTTGTTTTTATTTAAAGAGAGATATGATATAGAGATGAATACTTTGCATTGGAATAGATCTTGATCTGTTGATAAAAATTCAAGTTCAATTTTGTCATATGTATTTCTTCTTTTGTTTAAGGTATTGTGTTTGTGCAGCTCATTTAAAAATGTAATGTTTAATTAAGAAATACAGATTAATAGATAGTCATTCATAATAGCCAAACTTGTAGTCATGTTAGTTAGGTTTTCTAGATGTACTGAGATATATATTTCAGATGGATAGGTATTCTTTAAATCTTGCAAAGACATTTAAATGTTGTAAGAACAGACTTTTCTCAACAGTGAGCCATGTCTGCTTTTGGTAGCAACAATTACTTCAGAGAGGTTAATGGGCATTGAAGAAACTCGTTATAGAATTTGCCTTCAATATGACAAGGCTAGCTTTTGGGCAAGAAACTGTTCTTGCCTGGACTGCTTGATGGTTTTCTGTATAAACTGGACATGAATGACCTACAGAAAAATTACTTCTAAAATTGCATAAAGAAGGGGAGACAGTCCTTCAGGGTTCCTGCTTCATGAAAGAGTGTGCCAGACATTCTGCAGGAAACAGAAGAATGTGACTAACAAACTGCCAATATAGGTAGAACTGTCTTTGAAATTTCCTACTTCATGGAAAAGTCTGCTAGATACTATGGGCTGAAGATGGATGTCCGCAACATTAGCGAAGAACTTGGGGTGACTGTACAAGCAGCAAGATGTCTCTGTCAATTCTAGAGTTTTGGAAGTTGCTTACAATGCACTTCCTGTTTACTTAGGTAATATATTCTTCTGGAGTCTTTGATGGAGTTGAAGAATATATAATTATAATTATAGTTTTCCCTAATTATGATAAAAGATAAAGTATGTGTAAATGTTATAACTGTAATTCTTGCTTGATACCTGTTTTGTTAAATGTAATTTTACTATGTTAAAGTTAAAACCTTCTTTTTTATTCAAAAAGAAAAGGAGAGGTGATGTGGAATTCCCCTCTGTATAGTTATAATTATAGGTTTTCTTAGTTGTGATAAAAGATAATATATATGTGTGTGTAATTCTTGGTTGGGGGACCAGGCAGGACAGAAACTCCAACAAACTGGCCTTTCATGTTACAAAGTAGCCTTCTACTACAAAGCAGTGTTTTAATTAATACAGTTTCTGTGTGATTGTTTTGGGACTGAGTGACCAGGAATGAACAAGCAACCTCTGCCTACAAAGCAGAAGCTACAGCAAGAGGGGGAGCTTTTCTTCTGGAACAAAGATTTATAACGAATATAGTATTCCCCTCTGTATTCTATGAATATACTTTATTACAATTGGTTAATGAAGAAGCTATTTTGGCCTATGTCAGGGCAGAATAGAGCTAAGAGAGAACATTAAACTGAATGCTGGGAGAAAGAAGGTCGAGAGCGGTTGACACCATCTAGCTGTCGAATGAGAAAGATGCCAGAACCTTACCAGTAGGTCACAGCCTCGTGGTGATAGACAGTTTATTAGAAATGGGTTAATTTAAGATGTAAGACTTAGTTACTAAGAAGCCTCATATAATAGACCAAACAGCATCGTAATTAATATAGTTTTGTGTAAATATTTGTCCAGGAAACAAATGAGCAGTCTCTGCTTACATATAACTTCTTAGGAGTTTTCACAGGATAAGACAAAGAGAAGCCCAGACAAGGATAAGTCATTGATGGACACGGCCATATCTTGATGAAGAACGTTGCAATGCACCTAATATTTAAACTTTAAGGTCACTTTAGGATCCTGAAATGGTCTAGAGGGGTCACTTGCTCTTTGTCTATCTCCCCAATGTAGCCACAGTGAATAAATCTACCTTTTCTGACTTTTCTATTATTTGTCTGTTTGAATTGGCTTCTCTGGTATGGGTGACCAAATGACTTGTTGGGGTAGGTGGACCGAAGGTTACATTTTTCTGGTCTCCACTGGCTCCTTACATGTCTGATCGGTCTAGAAGGAGCTGCTGTGGTAGCACTCTTCTGCATTCTGTAGTTTTTGTAAGTTGAGCCCAGATTTTAGTGAGGAGGAAATGATCTTCCTGCAGGGAGGAATGACAAAGTCTCTAAGCAAAGAGCAGATACATAAGTTGGGAGTCACAGGCTGTGTAATCAGCCTACCAGTTGCTCTTTCTTTCTTTATAATTTTCACTGGAGCAATGCCAAGAAATTCTAAAGACCAATATTCATACCGTCTCTCTTTCCTGATTCTTGATACTAAAATGAAAATTAGTGAGAAAGTTAGTATAATCTATGTATTAGGAAGCAGAACATTTCCTTAAACTGTCATTATTTCTCTTGGTTTGGTTATAATAGGTAGTTTTAAGAGTATAGTTTTATTAATGGAAAAGTATTTTCTGAGAGTACTCTGATGTTTTACTTAATAAGTATACGTTTTTGTAAAAGTGTGAATAAAGACACTGATCAATAAAACTAAGCTTTGGATATTGAACCTTCATTAGAAAACACCCCTTTTGTATCTTTTCTTTCCATAGATGTCTGTAAAATGCCTAGTTTTTACACAGATGTTATTCAGTGCATCCTTCATCGGTAGGACATAATTGCTATATTTAGCTCAGAACTCATATTTCAATCTTGCTAATAAAATGAACATAATCTGCCGAGAATAGATTTATCCAGTAACTTTAGAAATAACCAAATCCTAGAGTGAGTTTTATAAAGTCATTTGTCTCATGTTGAACAAATTAAAAAGCAAAGTAGAGGCTATTAGCGAACCAAGTGCTTGCTATGTTCATAGAGTGATGGTTTCATAAAGAAACTGGGATAGTGCTCTGTCCTGTGAATATTTTATTTGAATGTGATTATTGAGGTAACCTTGTGAAGTTTCTGGGAGAGCTGGCGTTAAGGCAATCTGCTTGAGTGTGAATGTAAGCTCTGTCTTGGGTTACCTCTATCACACACTAATCTTTTTACATGCATAGAGCAAAGATAATAGTGCCAGATGCAATGTAAAGTGGTTTCGAGACCTGTGCAGGTCAGTATGTGTTTAATTTGCAGGGCAGTAACCAGTGTGGAGTAAGGCTCCTTGAGGAGCAGGAGCAGGGCAGACGTCATCTGAGACCACTGTCTGGCTCAACTCAGTTCCCTGTACCACTGACCTCTTTCCTTTCTCTATATGCCTAGTAGTCACCTGTGTTAATCATGTGTACTCAGTCTTCGGTAGCAGCCTCTCTAGTTAGAGGCAACCCAACTTACCACACTTCCTGATGTCCATTTCATTTTCTCTATGTATTTCCCACACTGAATTGAGAAGATATGTAAGACCTGGGCGATACAAAATGAGATTATTTTTATTATGTATATATTATGTATATATGATATATATATAGTATGTATACCCACGCATGTGTGCATGCAAGTGTGTCTGTGTGTATATCTTATTTCACATGTGTGAATACATATGCCTTTGGCCCATCTTGGAAGAAGGGTATCAACTTTATTTCAGAAAAGACTTTTCACTCTGCCTGGCCCTGCCAGTGACTTTTCCTGTGGATCAGTCATCCTAAGTTATGAGCAAAGTAGAATTAACAATAAAGATTGCAAAGGAATAAATACTATTTACATCAGTTTAGATGATATCGTGCATGTGCTTTAGAGAAAACTGGTCATAGATTTGTTGCATTTGTACTTTGTACTTTAAAATTTTTATTTATTTATTATGTATACAGTGTTTTTTTTTTATTATTATTATGTTTAGCGTTCTCCCTGCATGTATAACTACAGGTCAGAACAGGGCACCAGATCTCATTACAGATGGTTGTGAGATGGGTGCTGGGAATTGAACTCAGGAGCTCTGAAAGAGCAGCCAGAGTTCTTTACCTCTGAGCCATCTCTCCAGCCCATGTTCATTGTGCTTTTTACAATTCAGAACTTTTACAGATGAGAAGTAAAAGCCAGGGGCATTGAAAGGATGCCATGGGCTGGAGAGTGCCCTCATTGTCTTGCCCAACCCGTTTTCACACCGCTTCTCTTGCTTACTTTCCCTTAAGGCTAAGATTTTGTTGCTTGCTGGGTTTTTTTTTTTTTTTTTTTTTTTTTTTTTTGGTTTTTTCGAGATAGGGTTTCTGTAGCTTTGGAGCCTGTCCTGGAACTAGCTCTTGTAGACCAGGCTGGTCTCGAACTCACAGAGATCCGCCTGCCTCTGCCTCCCGAGTGCTGGGATTAAAGGCGTGCGCCACCGCTGCCCGGCTTGCTTGCTGGTTTTATTACTTAGTCAAAACCAAAACGTAAATTCTGCATCTCTCTCTGGTGACAGGGTGGGAGGGATGGCGAAGACGGAATTTTGGCTTCTGTCACATCAGCATGGTGGGATGCAGGGGTGTTCACGTCATGGAAGTCGAATACTCTGACTTCCTCATCTGAATGTCATCTCAGGCATATGGCAAAATCAGCTTTCAAGAGGAGTAAGCTTCAAGCAATGAACAACTTAAACATATTTTGCGCAGTGCAAAAAAAATTTAGTTTAAATTAATTCTGGTGAGTTTTAACATTTTTTTTTGTCTGTTCCAAGCAGCAAGTTGTAGATTCAAGCTGGAAATAATACACCTTAATTCAGAACAGTATTCACCTGTATTTTCAGTCAGTTTAGGGCTTAGCTGAAAATAGTGTGTTTGGTTGTTGTTCTCCTTGTTTTAAACATTGTGGCTAGAATTATTACTCAATAATCTCTCCCCAAATGAGCACGTCTGCTTAGTGAAAAATCAAATGCTAGGTGCCAGAGACATAGTTCAGCAATCAAGAGTATTTGTTACTCTTTCAGAACACCTTAGGTCAATTTCCAGCACCCACATGTGTTGACCGAGATTTGCTGACAGAGGTTTCTGTTCCACCAGTTCCCACATTCATTTAGTTCCAAATAAACACAAAGAGGCCTACATTAATTAGAAACTGATTGGCCTGTTATCTCAGGCTTCTTATTAACTCTTATAACTTGTATTAGCCCGTAATTCTTGTCTGTGTTGGTTGGTACTCTTTCAGCAAGGCAGTCACATATTGCTTCCTCTGTGTCCTGATGATGTCTGAAGACTGACTCTTTCTCCTCCCAGAATTCTCCTGCTCTCATTGTCATGCATCTACTTCCTGCCTGGTTGCCCTCCTATACTTCCTGCCTGGCCACTGGCCAATCAGAATTTTATTAAACAAGTACAAGAAACAAATCTTTACAGGGTAAAACCATTGTCCCACAGCACACATGGTGTCACACAAGCACCAGAAACTGCATGTCTCTGTTGCTTGGCATTGAGTTTCTAATGTTTATTGACCCTGATGCTTATGGTTAAAAAAATCTAACTTTCAGTTGAGCATGGTGGAGCATCATCTACTTCCAGCACTAGGCAGGCTGAGGCAGGAGGATCTTTGGTTTCAGCTTGGGCAGCTGTGCTGGCTACATTTATGTCACCTTGACACAAACAAGAGTTACCTGAATGGAGGGAATCTCAACTGAGAAAATGCCTCCATGAGATCTGTTGTAAAGTGTTTTCTTAATTATAGACTGATGGAGGAGGGCCCAGCTCAGTCCCTGAGCTGATGACCCTGGGTTCTATTAGAAAGCAGGCCAAGCAAGCCCTGATTAGCAAGCCAGTAGCAGCACTCCTCCATGGTCTCTGCCTCAGCTCCTGCCTCCAGGTTCCTGCCCGGCTTGAGTTCCTACCCTCAGTGCTTTTGATGATGAACTGTTGGTTATATGGAACTGTGAGTAAACTAAACCCTTTTGTACACAAGTTGCTGTTAGTCATGGTGTTTCATCATAACAATAGTAACCCCAACCGAGATGGGAGCTTTCTAATATGTCTCAAAATGAATAACATACCCAGTCCTTAGGTTTAGTCCTAGGGTCACGAGAAAGAAGTTAACAAAGCAAAGCAAAGCTAAATGTAACTTCTGATCCTCCACTTTTCTGGAAGTGAAAACTGTTTTCAGATTCTTGTTTATTCCTTCCAATAGTATAGGAAATAATTGATCTATTTTTTTATCGACTGAGTCATAGGGAAACATAAAAGAATTATAGAGCTGCTATTACATAACTGGCTTCAATCCCATCTTGTACCCTTTTGCTGAGGGAGCAAACAAACCTACGCAAATATGGAAGAAATTAGCCACAGTGCCTCCCAACCCCCGTGCTACTCACTCAGAGGATTGTATTGTTGTGCACGGGGCAGGCTGAGAATGCTGAACATTCTTAAGACAGAGCCATGTGCTCCCTGCCATGCTACTGTGGGCTCTTTTTTTTTTCTGTTTATAAACTTTTATTTACAGGAATGTATTTTTTGAAAGTGGTAGGCAGCATTCTGTAGACCCTGTGGGTGAGCCTGGGAGAAATGTGAAAGTGGAAGAGATGGGGACACATTGGACTCTGGCTTCATTCAGTTTTCTTGTGGCCAGTCTCATTGCTGCCTTGTTGCCTTTATAATGCCCCCACCAAAGGCTGGTTTGCCTTTTCGGCTTTTGTGTAGTCTACACTCCACCCTAGTGAATTCCACATTTCATGGTTTCAGTTTTACTTCCGACTGAATTAAGGACCTACAGTTTCAAATTAACAAAAACTTTAAAACTAGATTTAAATGTATCTGTAGAAAACAGTTTATATCACTTCAAAGTGTTATTCTTCATCCCTCATGCTATAATTTCTTCATGAGTGCCTTTTGCTCTCAAGGAGAGAAATTTCTACATAGCGCATCGGAGACGTATGGTACATGTCATAACTTGGAATAAGACAGTTTGACTATGGAATGTTTGGTTAGTACAGTAAAGAGATAAGGTAAAATAAAGTTACCCATAAAAGTATAAAGTACACGACACGAGTGCTGGGAATCAAAGAAGCCAGAAATAAGATTAATATTTATGCAGATGAAGGGATTTAAAGACTTCTACAACCCAATTACATAACAGAGACAAAATAAGGTAACCCTGGTTATAACATCTTGTAAAGAAGCAGCCAGGTTACATAACTAGACTGCGTTTGTCAAGTAGCACATTCCACCTACACGGCTCTGAAGGAAGGTGGAAGAAGTGGGGAGGAGGGAGGATTTCTAAGGACTAAGAATGAAGAACACTGTGAAGTGTACAGTGTTGCCATCCTGGCAAACTTAAATGCAGCATCCCTAGCATCCTTCAAAGGCCTTGATTGCATTAGTCTTGGGGTAGAGAGTTCAGTGATTGGGAAGGAACAGTTTTAAAGCTTGGTTAAAGAAAGCAGTCATACAAGGAGCAAAGGAAGAGGCGCTAAATAAGAGTATGTTTATGTGGGAAAATCCTGCACATTGGAGAAGCATTATTGGGTGTATAGAGAGGATGTTGTTTGTGTCTTGAGAGATGTATGCACAGGGACTTGGGTTAAGGTAATGATGTCACTGTCCCAGACAACGCAGTGTTTTGCTTGTGCAACAGCATCATGGGTCAATGTAGAGGAGAGAAAGCGAAGGGAGTATAGTCACTTGGAGCTTTGTCACCTGACCAGTGCTTACAAGAAGGGCAATAAACAGAGCGATTTCATCCTAACAAACCACCCTTGGGTGATTTCTGTTCTGTTTCTTCATTGGGAAACTCCGTGTGATGTTTGCGATTTCTTTAGTATCGAATCTGATACAGCAGTAACTCTTGTTGAAAGGGTGTGTGTTTCTAACGACTTGAGTACACACCAATTGGAAAATGAAACTCCCAGCCAACTTTCTTGTTTGTTCCCTACAATTTTAACCACATTAGATTGTTGAGATATCCTCTTACCAAATCTAGCAGATACCGACTCCTTAGCACCTTTGGATTGTCTCAGAGTTGTGGTGACAAATTTTGCTGAAGGAAACAAATTTAAAGTGCCAGCTATATGAAATGCCACCGTCGAAGCTGCAGACAGTGTGTAGCTGTTCTGCCATCTCTGTATTTGTGTTGCCTGGGTGCCTGACAGCTGGGGATGAGCAGCAGGGCCCGCGTCCTCATTCCTCATGGAAGTTCATACTCATGATAGAATCTAGATGAAAAAGAACAAGTCAAAGCAAACGAGGGACAGTGATCATGGAGCACCTCCTACGAGACCGGGTCCTGGTCGATCCCAGTCAGTGACACGGGCTATGGAGATTGCCAGGAACGGGGAAAATGTCACATTTGGAAGTAGCCTGACATGATTGTTAGATAAATTAAAATTTAACAAAGTGAATTGGATAATAATTGAATTCATTCTTAAAGACTTTGGAGATAATTTAGTCATTTCCCAGTATTGCTGGCTATTTTATGTCAGCCTTCATTTGGCTGATAGGAATCACATTGGCTTACTTTGAATTTAAATTTAAAGGTTAGAGGTAAAATTGGCCAAAATAGATTTTTTAAAAACACCTTTCTGATTATTAATTTTGTTTGTTAAAACAGGGACTAGATTATACATATACCTCCTTTGGTAACAGTTATTCACTAGTAAATGTTTATGCTGAAATCGGTGGCCAGGTCCCTGGCCATCTAGACAGGCCTTCGATCATGGAAAGTCCAGCTTGACTGTTGCAAAGTATCCATCCTGGGAGCTCTCCTCTGCAAGAGACCCGATTTCATGGGCTGATGAAAAGACCTGGCTCTCCTGAGTTTCCTTCAGTGAAACTTTGCTCAAAACTCTTTTAGAACATTGAGTTTTAGGAACAGTGACAGGTTACATGGAAGAAGGTGATTTCTGGGGGATTTCAAAGGCTGTGTGAATTCCGGTTTAAAGAGAAGGTGAGAAGAGAAATTGTTCCAGAAATGGGATGGGACAAATCATGTGTGCTGTGGCCCAAGATGAATTTGGGTTACAAATCAGCTGTGTCTAAGACTTGGACAAACTGTTATCTGAGCCGTACTCAGACAACAGCGGGTTGTAGAGGAGAGAGCAGAGAAGACCCCAGTGTGTGGACCATCAAATGTGCGTCCATCACTAACGCAGGTGAAAGTGATCGAAAGAGAGGCATAAGGAAGAAATCATCATGGCTTGTTTTACAAGCATAAGGAAATGGGATGGGCACCTATGGTGGATAAATGCAGGAACTTATTTAAATGGCGAGGAGCCACTGTTTGTCAGTCTTTGTCTTTTGAAGCATGGCATTTTAAAGCGTTTGTTTATAGACACATCGCACATGCACACACAGACACGCACACATCATGTAAGGAATAAAACAACAGAAACATCAGCTAAAGAAAACCTCTTTGTCCTTACCACCAGCAGTAACCTTCATTAACGCTGTTCTTACATTGTTCTGTCTTTGAGCACACATACAGTTGCATACACAGAGGAAGCACAGATAGTTTTATAAGAGTGAGATTCTTCTTTCTGAAGTCTTAAAATGCTAGTTTTACGACTGATTTCCGTTCTAAGGTACATAAAGCCTCTATGGCATCTCTTTTGTTCCATCTGAGCCCATGTCTTGGTCTTGTGACCTGTGTCTTGTTTTGGTACACTGTGCATGCTTAAAGGCTTCATGTTGTCCTGGAATCGTGTCTCTGGCTTTGGATTTTTGCCAACACCACATCCAAATGCAGTTTGTGCTCTCCTCCTGCTACACAACCTGACCTTGTACTCTTAAATCCTTTGTCTCGCTTATTTTCTACCTTGCCTCAGTTCCACTCTCAAAGTCTCTAACTATGAAACTATGGAAAGAGCCCCAGTGAGTGTACCATATGTGGTCTCTGTCATGGTAGGTAGTACAGCTTGATATACTATTCTTGGATCACTTTACAGCCATTACTTCATGGCCTTCTAGCTAAGGGTCATGCACTGCTTTGAGAAGGATTTGTTCTTTCCCTTGGATAAATTATTTGCTTTTCATGCTTGGATGAAAACAAAACAAAAAAAATTCCCTCCCCCACCAAAAAAGTGAAAAACTCAAAAAACTATCTTCTTTATTTTACTAGAATGTTTTCCATGGTTGCTTTACCTCCTTTTCATCTTATTTGGACAGTGCTTTTGAAATATTGTGCCTTATTCAATAAAATATTGTTGAAGCTGGGCGGAGGTGGTGCACGCCTTTAATCCCAGCACTCAGGAGGCAGAGGCAGGGGAATCTCTGCAAGTTCAATGCCAACCTGGTCTACAAGAGCTAGTTCCAGGACAGGCTCCAAGGCTACAGAGAAACTCTGTCTTGAAAAAAAATATTGGTGAAGAAGCTTCTTTCCTTTTTCTGAGACCAGAGTGTTTACATCTATAGGCTATGGCTTGATATGGTTTGAGAGTTGGGTGTCTTAATTTTGTTTGTCTTCTGGAGGGAGACTGGAGGGGCTACCAATGCCATACAGGTTTTGGGATGAGGTCTCTGTGTGTATGTGTGTTTTCTTTGTAACATCTCAAATGTATTGGAATTACATAATAGTGTGCAATATGTAATATGTATGCATACTCATGCCCATGTGTATGCTTGTGTGAGTGCCTCAGTGTATGTGTTTTTGTGTGCTTGTGCGTGTGTGTGTGTGTGAGAGAGAGAGAGAGAGAGAGAGAGAGAGAGAGAGAGAGTCAGTGACTCCCAGCTAAAAATAAATCTAAAAAAATTTCAGAAAAATCTGTTATTTTCTTAGCTATCAGCTATTTTCTTAGCTATATCTGGTCAAAGACCTGTCTTCATTATAGTGATTTTTCTCATTTTTAAATGTACTCTTCAGTGTAGTTTTTAGGCTTCCTTTACTTTCTACCTTGAAAATCCTGACAGTGACTGACCCAAGGTCAGGAGGTCATTTCTGCTGCCCTGGAAGCTGTTGTTGCTTGTGTCTGCTCAGCTGTCACCTAGAAGACTGCATGTCTTAGCTCAGCTAATCTTGTTAAGAGGGTGTTCAGCTAAACACCCACTGGCTTCTGTTTCTGTTCTTTCATTTTCTTCTTCTTCTTCTTTTATAAGCTTTCAGTTCCTGTTAGTGTAGAGAGCACACCATCCTTTTCCTTTTCATTCCTCATTTTCATGCTGGATAAAAATGAACATTCACGACTCACTGACTTTCTTTTTATTGGGAAATTCTTTTTTTTTTCTCTTGACTTATTTTTTACTTGCATGGATGTTTATAAAACCAAGAGAGAGTGAGAACATTCAGATAAGATGGGCTATCGAGATTGTTTAAAAACAAAACATAACGCCAGCATCTTCAATGTTTTGAAAGCAAAACCTAACAAAAGAGTAACTAAAATAGAACGCTCATGACACAACAGTGTTTTCCACTCCCAGAGCAGGTAGGCCCACGGCAGGTCAGCATCCTACTTTACTCCCAAGTGCTACTAATTGGTCAAGCTGACTTTTTTTTTCTGTGAAGAAACAGTATTTCCAGGTAGGAACAATTAAGTACAACATTGAATTTTTCTGTTGCGTCCTCGGCTGCCCATAGGGTGTGGTTTGAAGTATCTGCCTCAATGTGGTTGTAAAAACAACATGAGCAAATGCATGGAAAGGGACAAAAAGCCTCTAGGAAATATTTTCTCTTCCTGATGACGTTATTATATCATCAAGGGGAAAGTTTCATGGATGAAGTTTTCTTATTAGTATTCTTTTTAATATCACAAGTGCCTTATAAGAAAATTTTGCGCTGGTTAGTGATTTGAGTAAGGTTCAAGGACAGAGTTCCCTCAGGTTCATCTTTCATACATTTCTACCAGTAGGTCTTCTTAGTCTGTCACCAGGCGCATGGCAGTAAGGATGCTCTGTGAAATACAGAGTGTATGTGACACACTGCAGGCGGCACAGAGAATGTGGGTGTATAACTACAGATGTCGATGTTGACCATACCCTGTGCAGGTCACCACTCATTGCATTGTGTTTTCCAGAGAGTTTGCTTCCCCTTTGTAATTGGAAATGGAGTGTGAGTCCTTTCATATAAAGTACATATGATGACGAGGCACACACGAAAGAGAAGACATTTGGAATTGTGGCTTTCACAGTGTAGGTGTCTCTGAACCAAAGGTTACTGTGCTGGACGTTGGCTTTGAGTTTATGTTAATGCTCTGTTTTACAGCATCCATATTACTCTTATACTCATGACCTGCGCCTCTGACCCTGAGCATCCATCCCTGATCGAGAGTCTCAGACCCTCAACTCAAACTCACTGAGTCACAACTTGCATTTTACAAAATTTCACATATATTTGTGAACGTCAATATTTGCTGTTGGCAGTGCTCGTGTGGGTGGGACTTTCTTCATGGAGAAAGCTATAATCTGAAAGAGAAATGCGGATATAAATAGTCTCTAAATACATTAAGCTGATGTTCCCAACTCACATGGAAATTTTGTAGAGCTGGGGGTGTGGTAGCGTCAACCTGGAATCACAGCCCTCATGAGGCCGAGATAGGAGAACCACTACTTTAAGGTCAACCTGGGCTACCAAAAGAATTCTTAGGCATTTTGAGCTACAGAGTAAAAAAATACACTGTTAAAATACAGTGATTAAAAAAGATGACTCAATACCAAGTACCTGTTTCTATTTTATTTTATTTACCAAATGGGTTGTTAAAACTATGAGGAGTCGACTGTCTCTATGCTGTGTATGGCTAAGAAGTAAATACTGGAATTAGTAGAAGTTAGGATTTAGGTTAGGGTGAGAATAATCTCTGCAGAGTTGAAATCCTGGATCTAATATACTTATAATATCCCTTGTGCCTAGCAGGATAATTCAAAATAGACCCAAAGTGGAAACAATTCCAAGTGTCCATCCACAGATGAATCCATAAATGACGTACGATATATATGCAGGGGATATTATCAAACTTTACATAGGAATTTTTAGGTTTTGATATGGCATCCCCTCACCGAGTAGTGCACTTAGGGTTTGGGTATGAGTCAGTAGATTTATGAGTGACTCTGGGAACCTCTCAGTTCCACAGAGGAGAGCCACACTGATGGCTTCTTAATTTGGTGAAGTTATTGGGAAGTGAGGAAAACCAGTAAGTGGGACTTGATTGGAGGAAGTAGTCAAGGGAGCATACTTACATGGCGTGTGTCTGACCGCCAGACCTTTCTTCTTGTTCTTAGTGTGTCTCCTCACTGCCATGAATTCAGCAACCTCCCCATCACATCCCATGATCACAATATTATGGCTCATTTCTAGCCCAAAGCACTGCATACTGTTACGTCTCATGGGAGTCAGAAGTCAGCAGGAAACTCGGATCCAAACAAATATATATATCTATATCTATATATATCTATATATATATATATATATATATATATATATATATATTTGCCACAGTAATGAAAACCTAATGCAGGAATGGAATTCTGATAATTTCTAGTATGTGGATGAACTTGAAAGCATAAGGGTAAAGGACAAAAGTATCATTCTACATATATGAAGTCCTAAAAATTTCAATTATAGAATGGAAATTAGGGACTCTTTATTTGATGACTCCAGAATTCCTATTTGGGATGTCCACATAGTGTTCATGGTTATACAACAATTATAAATGACCCAGTGCCACTGAGTAATAGTGTAAATGCTGAAGATAGCATTTTGTGCAATTTTTCCATATAAAAACATAGTATGTCCACACAAAGTATTGCTACATAGTTACATCAGCTATTATACCACATACAATCATGATAAATTTCTCCAAGGTGTTACTTTAAGAGGGTCATATACAGAATAATACACAGAATTAAATGTAGGCAGCTCATTTAGATAAAAGACAGCAAGGCACAAGCCAAACAGGTATATAAGGGATGCAGTGAATCCAAGTAAAGACATAAGGAAACTACATGACTAATGACAACCCCAAATCATAGAGCCTTCGTCCAGTAGCTGATGGAAGCAGATGCAGAGATCCACTGCTAAGCACTGGGGTGTGCTCCCTAAGTCCATTCAGAGAGTGGATCAAATGAACAAAGGGGTCAAGACCATGATGGGGAAACCCACAGAGACAGCTGACCCAAACTAATGGGAGCCCACTGACTCTGGACTGAGAGCTGGGAAACCTGCATAGGACTGAACTAGGCCTTCTGAATGTGGCTGACAGTTCTGTGGGATAGGCAGTCTTGGGGCCACTGGCTGTGGTACCAGAATTTATCCCTAATGCATGACCTGGTTTTTGGAGCTCTTTCCCTATAGAGAGATACCTTGCTCAGCCTAGATACAGGGAACAGGGGCTTGGTTGTACCTCAAGTTGGTATTCCAGATTTTGTTCCCTCCTCATGGGAGTCCTTACTCTTCCTGAGGACTAGATGGGGAGGGTGAAGTGGGAGGAAGGTAGGCTGGGAATGGGAGAAGGAGAAGGAGGGGAACTGTGATAAAATGTAAACGTATATATGGAAAATGGGAATAATAAATTGAAAAAATAAATTAATTAATTAAAAACAGCAACAAAAAAATCCAAACCAGAAAAGAACAAAAACAAACAAAAACAAAAAAGAAACTGATTTAAGCAAAAATAAAAGCAAAGAAGACTTATAGTAATTTATAGGTGTATTAGTTCCTGTTCTGTTGCTATAACAAAAGTACTTGAGGCAGGACACACTTTAAAGAAAAGATGCTCATTTTACTTACAATACTGGTAACTGCAAAACCTTGATAGCATGGTGCTGGACACGGAGAGACAGAAAAGGAACCAACCAACCACACATAGTCAAGGCTGAATGTATAGTGTGGGCTCACTTTGATGTACTCTGCTGCGAATTAACACATTCTAAAAATTTATGTTAATCTCTTCTCATGGTGATGTCTCCAGTAATATAATTACCTCATACTTTGTCCAGGTTCTACCACTCCTTCCTGCATTATAGGCAAGCAGGCCTCCAGCAGCCGTATCCAGCATAGCAGCAGGGTGTGCAGCTATCATTAATTAGTTTCAGATGAGCCTCAAGAGTGCACAAGAAGGTGCTTTAGGGAGACTGACAGAATTCTCTCTCCTGATCTAGGTACTTAACCTGTAATGGTTTTGAAAGTGAGTGTGTGTGTGTGTGTGTGTGTGTGTGTGTGTGTTAAATATTATGGTACTTGTAGTAGAAAGAGTCATTCCATAGGATGGTAATGGAAGAAAGGGCATAGCAGAGCTGTTTCCTTTAACCTTAAACCATTGCCTCGTTTGTTAAAACCGTAAGTTCCATTGTATTTACATTTTCAAATAAAATTACCATACCAGGAAATCATCAAATGATCTGAACTAGATTACAGTAACACATTTTGATTTATATGTATTCAGTTTATGTATAGATTCCAGAAAATATAAATGTTTGCTTTGCACAATTGTGTTAACAAATACCAGAATCAAATTTGGTTTTTTCCCAGAATCCATAATTATTTATTAAGTTGCAGTTTGGTACTCTGCCTTTTGGCTGAGAGCATTAAGTACAATATATTTAATTATTAGAAATAAAAAGGAAGCCAGATGGTAGTCATGCCCACCTTTAATTCCAGCAGGTGGAATTAAAGAGAGCCAGGTGATCTCTGTGAGTTCGAGGCCATCCTGGTCTACAAAGCAAGGTCCAGGACAGCAAGGGTTGTTACTCAGAGAAACCTGTCTCAAAAACAAACAAGCAAGCAAGAAAAGAAACAAAAGCAAGCAAGAAAAAAAAAAGGGAAAAAGGGGGAAGAAATTCTTTTTGATGTGGAATCTGTTTGGCCAGTGTAGGTGAAAGCAGAGCCGCAGGCAATCCTACAGAGGAGCCGCCTACCACTCAAATTAACTTCCTTGTTCAAATCATACATTAAATTTCCAAATGAAAAATGTGGCTCAGGGATCAGATCAGAAAGCAGGAATTGCTGTGCAAGGTTATGCTGCAGAAATACCCCTGGCCCTGGCCCCTTGCGCAGCTTGTTCTCTCCACTGTCCCTGCCTTGTTTAGATATCCGACTTCAAAAAGACAGGAAAGTTCATGGTCTTTTTCCTCTCAATTTCGAAAGCTCATGCGGGAGTAATGTGGAATTTCAAATCGTGTAGGAATTTATCACCCAAAGAAGTGTCATGTTGGGGAGTCTATGCCTCTGCTCATTAGGGATTTTCCTTTTGGTCTTGGTTGTCTTTTGAGGTGGGGACTCAGGGGGGACACCCATTCTTTACCATGATCATTGGATCTGTCATGTGTCTACAAAAGGATGGTGTCATGCAGGTAAGCCTCAGTAGCCTTTAGAGCCCTTGCACTATAGCGTCCTCTCCCATTTGTACTATTGTTTGACTAATTTATTCTTAGCCATTTAAAATAGGAATGCAATTTTTAGAGTGCTCAGCCCTGAATGGGATGTCTTTACCGCACCGCTCCTCTCAAGGTTCAGGGATCTGTGAAGAACAAGGGAGCCAGAGGTTATGGACGGCTTTAAGGAAATAGCATTGTCCAGATACAACAGAGTGGGTCATATGAACTCAGAGTCTGTGACCACATTCACAAGACCTACATACGCTCAAGACAAGCAAAACCCTGACGGAGAGGAGGGGAAAACGGGCTCAAAGTCCTGCCTCAGACAAGAAGATGTTAATAAATGGTGACATCTGGGAAAATTCAGCCTTTTGGATTACTATAAATTTTTATAGTATAAATAAAGAACCATGTATAGATAAACATATATTTAAATATATCTAGATATCATTGGAATTCTTGTATTAGCATTTCAAATTTCATATCATGTGATTACTATATTCCAGTGGCTTTTCAGCAACTAAAGTGACAGCAGTGTTTTGTCAGAATGTTATATCTCTTTGCAGATAATGCACTTTCACAAACAGAGCAAGTAAACCTTGGGAGTCAGCTGCATGTGGAGCTTTGAAGTTTGATGTCACTGGTCTTAGCTCTAATACAAAGGAAAGCACACAAACACGAAGCAGAAGCAGCCCAGAGTACAATTCTTACTTCTTCCTCTTCTGTTCCTGATTCTGACATTTATTGTCCTGTCGGGTTTGAGGTTATACAGCCGCATGGTTAAACTTGGGTTAGGTCAGCTGACTGTGTTGAACAAAGACAGCTCCTTGGCTCTCAGGTTTGTTCTTTTGCATTTAAATTTGTATTGGGGAGGCACTGAAAGGATAAAGCCAGTTTTGTCTATTCCTTAAGATCTTTGAAAAGAAGTTGCTTTGTCACCCTTATGTCCAATTTTTGGTCAATAGTGTGATCTTTTTATTGCTGTATCAGCAATCAAAACTGATGGAAACACATGGAGGAAGAATAGAGACACATTTTTATTGACCAGCTCTACTTTGTGTTTAAAAGAAATAAGCACACAGGGAAAGGGGGAAGGACAGCTAAAAGGTTTGTAGTTGAAGTCATCGTGACAGTGGTTATGGGTTTCAACATTTTAGTTAATTATTTTTACTGTGAGTCTCACAGTCGGGGTTTGTCTTAGGAATTTTCAGTCAAATCTCTTATTCTCCCTTTAATGTATTTTCTACTATGAAGTTAACAAGATAGGGCATTTTGGAAAAGTGTGTGTTAGGTATGACTCTGTCTCCTGCAACATGGGTCATGATGCATGCTGTGATTAGCGGCTCTTGGCATCCCATGCTGTTCTTAGGCGCCCAACTAAGAGGAGCTATGGACCCCAAGGTATGTGGTCTGGACTCTCTGTACTATGCTGCTGTTCTCAACCTTAGCTTCTCCCTCATGACCCAAGAGGGTCAATTCAGCTTCAGCTCCGTCGTCACTTAGGAGCATGAAATGGAAAGAGAAGACAGTCTCCATGTCGCCAAAGGTCACACGTATGGCCTCCACTGCAATTTCATTAGCCTGTGCTCAGTCACACAAAGGGTACTGGGACATTTCATCTCATTTTTATAGGCATGGAGCTAACTAAAATTGGAAGTTCAGTTAGTACAGGAAGAAAGGAAGACTTGGGTTTGGAAGTCCTCTGACAGCCTGACACAATTCATAAAACTGTAAAAAAGAAGATAAATGGCGTCTATAAAGTCTCCACTTAAAATAGCCACTTTTGAGTTTTGGCATACTTCCTTCCGTTGCTTAATGTTGAATTGAATTATACTGTAGAGCATTTTTTACTATTTTTGTTTAATTTGGTCAGATACCCCAAACATTTCTTCATTATTTAAGGTCCATCAAAATACTACTTCAATATCTGCATGATACTGAATAGTATGTATCGTATTTCACCAAGTTCATACTTTTCACTATGTTGATTTTAAAATAGTTTTAAACACATAAATATTTTAATGAATTTCTAGGATGCTTAACTTAAAAATAAAATCAATATTGCAAGCTTTTATTTTATTTTTCAAATAGAGGCATCAGAAAAGTATATGCTAAGTGGGCATTGGTGGCACGCACTCCAGGATAGGCTAAGCTACATAAAAATCTTTGTCTTGAGGACGGGCTCTGTGTGAGCCTTGTCAGTTTGGTTGCTCACCTTCCTGGACCTGGAGGGAGTTGGGAGGACCTTGGACTCAACATAGTATAGAGAACCCTGATGGCTCTTTGGCCTGGAGAGGGAGGGAGTGGGGGTATGGGAGGAGGAGAGGGGAGGGAAGGGGGAGGAGGAGGGGAGGAGATGGCAATTTTTAATAAAAAATAAATAAACTAGAAAAAATCCTTGTCTTGAAAGAAAAAAGGAAGAAAGAAAAATATATACCGATACACCAATACTAAGTTATACTTCAAAACATCAAATTTGTGTCTAAGGACACACAACACACACAACACTCTCCCCATGCTTAGATAACATTTGTTTGTTTGGTTGGTTGGTTGGTTGGTTTCTCAAGGCAGAGTTTCTCTCTGTAGCCCTGAATGTCCTTGAACTCTCTCTGTAGACCAGATTGGCCTTGAACTCACAGAGGTTCACCTGCTTCTGCCTCCCAAGTGCTGGGATTAAAGATGTGTGCCACTACCTTCCAGCTGACTAGATAACATTTTAATATGAATTGTATGTTATAGTTCATAGCTCATGCGTGAAGAGTGCATTCTGACTTTGCTACACAGGATTCTACATAACTGTTATTGCCCATCTTAACCCCCCCACCTTCTGTTTGAGGTATGAGGCATTATGACACCGGAATTAGGTGTCTTAGAAATTGTTGTGGTGTTTTTTTTTGAATCATGCCAAAGGATGAGTTTTTTTTTCCTCTTGAAATATAAAAAATGCTTGACTCAGTCTATGATGAACAGATACTAACAAAAAGATTCTGGAATCTGGAGAAGCATATTCATCCCACAGTCTTGCCATATTTCCTTCCATTCTGCCTTTAACTCTTTGTTTCTATGGTTTTTCACCTTTTGCTCTGGGCTGCAGGTCAGGGCTACAGTCTCTTCTGCCTGTTTGTTCTGGGTCAGTGTAAAAGGCTTGCTCCCACACATGCTGGTTTGCTTTTGCTTTTTCTGTTTGGATAGTTATGTGTGCACTTTCTAATAAATGTGTTAGTTTTGCTGTGGCATTTTCTTTCTCTCCCCTGTTGTCCTAACCTGCCCAACCCTTGTCTAGTTTCTGTTGATATCCTGGCTCTTTTTTCTTTCTATGGTTTTATCTTCTCATTGTTTACAGAGCTCTTACTTCAGGAATTTATTGATTCTATAAACCAGATATGCTGCTTGTGTTTGTCACAGTGAATATTTCTCTTAAACGTATGATCTTTCTTTTGTTCTTATAAATATATGCAGACAGGTAGACAAGTATCATTAGGGGTTAAACTTACCCTTTTTTATTCCTTGTGTAATAAAACATTTTCATTCTTGAGCAAGGGGACATTGATGAAGTAGGCTTGATATTTGACCACATATGTAAAATAATAATGACTGAAAATTTGAACCTCTCACATATCAACCAATGTTTTTGTTTCCTCTTTAAAGAAGCCATTCTCACTTTAACCTGGAATAGTTGGTAAGTCCATGTGTTCATACTGCTAGTGACTACAGGAACAAATGTCTATTTTAACTATCTGTTTAGGTTGGCCTCTCTGCTGGCAGTAGAGGAGCCATGTGTGACTTCACTGAAATGAAACTCCAAATCAGGAAGTTGGTCCCAAATACATATTTTACGAAACTGGACCACTCCAGATGAGCAAGCTGTTTCCAAGACCCACTGCCCATTCCCATCCTCTGTGGGGGTCCTAGGATGCTGCATGCTGCAAGGGCCACTTTAACCATAGTGTACTTATTTCTTGAGAGGGACTCAAGAAATACATCATGATGCTTCTTGTTTCTTCCCTTATTCATATTTAGCTGAAATTGTGTGATTAAAAGATATTACTAATATTGTTTTTGGGTCAGTAGGGTATTATTGCTTTTGTGTTGTGGTCTATTGGTCTAACAGGCCTAGGTCCATGTACACGACTTGCATCTAAACTTTGCCTGCTGAGTTCCTCTGAAACTCACCCACCCCAGCACTGTCTCCAAAGTTGCAGTCCTAACTGCAGTGGAGCAGTAGCTGCACCTGCTATCTCTGCCTCAGCTTCTGCACCAACCCGACCTAGGACAGATTAGAGTATCACATATGACATGCAACTAAAACAGGAAGTCCACATGCCCAGGTCACATATCACAAACAAACAATATGAAAGACCAGAACAGTGTATCTCCCTCAAACTCGTTAGTCCTCTAGAAATTTTCTCTAATGAGAATTATCCAGATGAATCTCAGGACACAGAATTTCGAGAGAGAGAGAGAGAGAGAGAGAGAGGGAGGGAGGGAGAGAGGGAGGGAGGGAGGGAGGGAGGGAGGGAGAGAGAGAGAGAGAGAGAGAGAGAGAGAGAGAGAGAGAGAGAGAGAGAGAACACCAGCATGGAATTTATCAAATAATTAGGACTTTCAAGAAAACAGTTGTAATCAGCTCAATGAGCTTAAAGAGAATGACAGTAGATGCCCACGTGATGCTGCAAAACACACAAACATGAGGCTGAATGTAAATGTAATGGTAAGAGCAATTCAGCATTTGAAATCAAATTCATTAAAGAGATGGAAATATTGATGAAAGAGATGGGCTGAAGCATAGAGATGGCTCAGTGGTGAAGAGTACTTGTTGTTCTTGTAGAGGACCTGGGTTAGATTCCTAGCATCCTCATGGTGGTTCACAGTCATCTGTAAGTCCAAGCCCAGGGGATCCAATACCCACTTCTGACTTCTATGGATACCATTCATGTATGTCGTGTGAATATATATATATATATATATATATATATATATATATATATGTACAGGCAAAACACTTGCACATAAAGGAAAATGAATAAATCTAATTTCTAAAAAAGAAATACTGATGACAGCTCAAGGTAAAATGAAGATGAAATTGAAAACCCCAGTAACTCAATTAGAAAACTCAAGGGAAATCCTTATCAGTAGACAGAAGATAAGCTATCAGAACTTGGAGATAAAGTATAGGAATTGATCCACTCAAACAAAGAAAATAAATATATTAAATAAATTCATGAAAGCAATGTACATCATGAAAAAGACCAAGCCTACATATTGATATAGATGAAGGAGAAGAATCTTAGGTCAATATAATAGACCTTTTGACATTGGTAAGATCATAGAAGAAAACTTCCCCAAATCAAGGGAATTATACAGATTGATTATTATTAAGTGATCATTAGATGTAAGAAACACAGAATACCAAATAGGACCGGAAAATAAAATCCCCATGGCATATGGTAGTTAGAACAGAGAAGATCCTGAAAGTAGCAAGAGAACAGCCCCAAGTCATGTGAAAGTGGAGCCTGTCAGAATAACAGCTGAGTTCTCAATGGGCAGTCTTCAAAGAGTGGGTTGGTTCAGGAAGTGTTTGAAAATAAGTATGTTCTTCCATGCCATTGTAGGTAATAAAGCCCAGTTTGGGTCACTGTCAGTCCGTAGGTGGCATGTGCTATTTGATCCCCATCAGACTGCTTTGTGATTTAATAGCAAAAGTGACTTTGGTGATTCCTGACATCATATATCTGTGTGCACTTCCACCTCCCAGGAGGGCTGGTGATTTACTGAGTTTGGCCTGGGATGTGGCTGTTTTTTCGGTAGGTGCCTCAGAATTGAGAACCGCTAACAGTTCAGGGGCTAGGACATCCACATAGCAATGGTTCCTAACATGTCAACTATGTGAGGTTTTTTTTTTTTGTCTATTTCTTGTTTTGTTGATTAGTTGCTAATTAATTCAACCCTTAGTGGTTGTCTGTTTCATGTTAGAACTCTGAGATTGCTAAACTCAATTTGTTATTCATTATTTGTCATTTTTTTATATTAAGGATAGGATCTAAGGTTTCTCTTCTCCTATATGTCCTATTTGCAGCCCTTCCAGATTCCCTGTTTTTCTTCTAAGTGTGTAACAAAGTGGCTTAGAGAAGTGAAAGTCTCCTATAGTGCCATATGTACATATATATATATATATATTTAGTCATAGAACCTTAACATTGGTATTCAGTTACGTAATTTTCAACTTTTAATATTTCACTTTTAATTCAAGAGTAACTTACTGTGATTTTTGTGATAAATGACATTTAAATGAGTATAATTTCTTTAGAAATCAAGTTAATTTTTGTGATATCATTTATCAAATAAATCCTATCTGTTCATGAATGGCTTTCTTTAGCCTATTTCTCAAAAGATGACAGCGCAATGATCAATATATATGCTTAATGTTTGTTCTCATACATGTATAATTATATAAGTCTGTAATATCGAAGAATATTTTATACTGCATGACAATATATGAATTTATACATTTGTATATATAGTTAGCTTAGTATGTCAGGGGTATTTAGTAACATAAAATCTATGATTAGAATAAAGGAGGTGAAAGGCCATGGGCATATTGATGATAACTACAACCCTGAGATCTCATCTTGTCCCCAAGAGGCTTTCTGAGTCTAGTGGGGGATGGATGGAGAAGCAGATGGTGCCTGTGGCTGGCAGCCGATGGCTCCTGCCGCGATGGAAAGCAATTACTCAGTACCAGTCCCCTGGGCAGCAGATGACAAGGCAAGCATGTTCCCTGCATTCATCTATACAAGGTGTAATAATTAAGTCAACAGAATCATAGTGTCTGCCTGATGGGTGTACAAAGAATCACCAGGGACCCTCTTGGCTTGTTCATCACCGCCACATTACCTCCACAGACTAGTAATTACTGAAGGGGTTTATGGCATTTACATGTGACAATAGTCTTTGTGTAGTACCTTTAAGGGGCAGTGGGCAATAGAAACCCAGTTTATAACCAGTAGAACTTAAGTACTGAGGCTTTGGGCAGTTTTCCCTGATACCATCCTTAGGGAAGATTTTACAAGGCAGGGAAGAAGATGAAGACACATGCTAGAGTGATCCACCATGCTGCCTGTCATCAGCACTACCTTACTGAATGCTCTCTAAACAGGAGGACTTTTCTGTTGGGAATATACCTGTCTAGTCTTTGTCTCCCATTGATTCAGGGTAGTGATCAGAGATGGCACCAGAATGGCTCTCTTAACCAACACATTTAGAATGCTTGGCAAATCTTGAAACCTGTGCCTCAGTGCTGCCCTTTCTGCTCGTTTCTTCCCATCATTTGGCAAATGTAAATTGGAATTTGGTCTTTTATTACCCGGATTGCTCTTCTTTTTTTTTTCTAATTTTTCAAGTGTTAGGCATTGAACCAGACTATGGTGCATGCTAGCCAAACACCTTCCCAGTGAGTCACATCCCAGCACCAGCTTCCTCTTCTTGAGGAAAGCTACAGAGAGATGAGAAGTGGTTGTTCATCTCAAGATCTGGAACTCTTTTCCTGGGCTGCTGGTAGAAAAAGAAAATCTCAAGAGAAGAAGGAGGAGGAGAAGAAGGACAAGAAAAAGAGGAGGGAGGAGTGTGGGATTAGGATCTCATGCAAGGGAGCTGCTTTCTCAGGAAAGAGACCGGAACTAACTAATCACCTCACCTTGATCCTGCACGTTGCTCTGATTTGGGAACTGCAATTCAGAGTCACTGTGTAGAAAAACAAGATGACTATACTGTGAATCCCTGCCTACCAGAAACTCCCCACTGCAAGCCTGCGAACACAACCTTTTAAGCATCCCTAGACAAGGTGGCACTTTAGCTAGAAACTGTCCTCCAAAGTGGAGCGCAGGTACAAGCTGCTTACATCAGCTATACGATGGGTATGACAAAAAGACCAGGAAGGAATATCGATGTGACAACTATTATTATGGACTTCATCCTCTTTCTCTTGCCAGAAGAATTTTCTACCTCCATCTCTCTGTCTTTGTCTCATACATTGTTTTGTAGTCAGAGCATGTATCATATTTGGAAGCAGATTTTTTTTATGTGATTTTTTTTTGTCTCTGCTCTATGGCATTCCTTAAACTTCATCGCTCATCTGTGCTGCATCTCCATTGTCTTTAACAATGTCTGTCATATACTGAATATCTGGAACTCAAATCATTCAGCGCATGTGGTTATAAGTGCGAGTTGTCTGAGGTAGGATTACAGATATGTATCTTCCATGTTCCTTTATGCACTGCACATTATTACCATGCCATTAAATCATTTCTGACCCTGGATGTTTGCTTTGGGTTTCCATTCTCCAGTTTTGGTCCTCGTGTTTCTCATTCATAAGACAGCTCTGTTTTGAAGTTGGAGTTTTCTCATAGAGGGCATAATTATGAAGTCCATCCCCTTTGCTTCAAGACTAGAGACACTGAGAGTTGATTTCTACTCCTGGGTTTCCTATAAAATTGAGATGGGACTTGTGGATTTACATGTGGTTGTGGCTTCCCCTTCTCCATCTTCTCTGTGTGCTTTGTATATTAATAAAGTGGTTCTGATCATGAATCTCAGCATCTGATTCTGAAAAATCTGGTTGTGGATACTGTGTAAAATGTCTGTGAGACAGGCTGGGGTCAAAGAGTTATATGAAAGGAGAAAGTACAACAGAATTAATGTCATGAAAGAAGCTGCAGTTTATAATGGATATACTTAGCTGTTTCTTGGTGATCATTGAAATGTGGCCCTGAGGAAGTACATTAGCTGAGATAGTAATAGCAAACGTTGTTGGGGAAGGCTGAGCTTATCCAGCTCTGCTTGAACACTTGGCATGTGCTTCAACAGTGTTTTTGAGGCTGTAGTGTGTACAAACCTCCCCCCTGCGCCTTGTGGAAACGTAGTCTCATTGCAGGTTTGATAGAGGCATTTCTACTCAGATACCCTGAAAAGCTGATGGGCTTCTCACCAGGCCATTGCATGTAGTTATGAGTTCCCATCTCTTCAAAGTAGATTCTAGTATTATTACCATTTTTCAGATGAGGAGCATGGGGCAGAGCAAAGCTAAATAGTTTAGTTTAGATTCTAGAGCTCGAAATGGTTGGAACCAGGATTTGTGTCTGGCTAGCCTGGCTCCTCTGTGTCTCATCTGGAATGCTCTCATGGAAGGTCTCCACAGAAAGGTGAAGCTTTAAAAGAATGGACCCGGCCAACAAATGAAAGACAAATATCCTTATGGTGAAAACCAAGGCTAGTGAGATCAAGTCATTGGCCAGACACTGACTGACAACTGTGATCAAGTGTGACTCAGAGAGCCTAGACTCTTCCTTTCTTAGTTTCTCTTCCAGCTTTGCAGGACTCCAAAGCTATTTCTCTACAGCTTGACAGTGCTTCTGAGTGGCTTAAAAAGTAGTTAAGGAGTGAGTGCCAGTGCTTCTGAGAGATGAATGACAGCAGATATAAATTCTCAAATATCATTTTATTTGTCTTTTCTGATTTTCCAACATGTAATGTAAAGTAGCAGGCAACCGGAGATAACTAGATTCATTCTAATTGATTTCTTAGCTTTCTTGGGTCTAATTAGTTTCTGCTGTGTGCCCTAGAATGGTACAGTAGGATCCTAAAGGCTGAGCTCACACAGCTGCATTTCAGTTCATGAACTTCTGAAAGTTGATAGGTAAATAGAAATTGGTTTTGCTATTGAGATCCAGACAGAAAATGGGGAAATTGGCTGCAGAATGCAACAGAAGACCATGGATGTCTGACTGTTTTTCTTTCAGCTCTCCTATGTCTCAGTTAGCAGTCAGCATTTTCTATTGCTCAGAAGAAAAGCACCATGACCATGATAACTCTTATAAAGAAAACATTTAATTGGGGTGACTTGCTTACAGTGTCAGAGGTTCACTCCATTATCATCATGACAGGGAGCTTGGCTATCCTGAAAATTTCTCTATAGATCAGGCTGGCCTAAAACTTAAAGACCCACCACCCTCTGTCTTCCCAGTGCTGGGATTTAAGGTGTACCCCACCACACCTGGATCTAAGCTTTTCTTTAGTTTGAAACTTTGCTGGATGGGAGCTTGATCTGAGGTCACCATTCTCTTTATTCCATTTCTTAATTTTCTTATCTCCTTGAACACAGGTCTTAGCTCTATTCTACTTTCACATGCCTCTTTGTTCAGTCTGTCCATTTTTTATTTTTTAAAAGATTTTATTTATTTATTTTTTAAATATTTTATTTAGTTATTACATACACAGTGTTCAGAAGAGGGTACCAGATGTCATTACAGATGGTTGTGATCCACCATGTGGTTGCTGGGAATTGAACTCAGGATCTGTGCCAGAGTAGCCAGTGCTCTTAATCACTGAGCCAACTCTCCTGCCCTACATTTTGGATTCTTATTTGCTCCTTTTCATTATAAATCTTTGTTAGAGTTGCTATTAATATCTACATAACAGAGTCTATACTAGGCTATATTGAGATTTCTTCTGCCGATGAAATTAATCCCAAACTCTTCACTTTAGCCTTAGGCAGACTCTTTGGACATGGGAAAAGGCAGCCACTTTCTTCACCAAAATATCACAAGAATGATTTCTAGGCAACATACTAAAATTCTTCTCTTTTGAAACTTCTTGAGGTAGTGCCACCCCACCCCCCACAGGTCATCAAATCACACCCGGCACCACTGTCTTCCATGATCCTACTAGTATGACACATTAAGCAGTGCTTAAACATTCCACTGCTTTCATAACCCAAAGATCTGAAGTCCAAATTCTTCCAAAACAAACATGTGATAGTCAGGCCTATCACAGTAATACCCCAGTCCTTGGTACCAACTTCCATCTTACTTAGGCTTTTATTGGTGTGAAGAGGCAACATGACCAGAGCAACTCTTATAAAGAAAACATTTAATTTGGGTGACTTGATTACAGTTCTTGAGGTTCAGTCCATTATCATTATGACAGGGAGCATGGCAGCCTGCAAGAAGACATGGTGCTGGAACTGAGAGTGCTCATCTTGTAGGCAATAGGCAGTTGACTGTCTCACTGAGGGAAGCTTGAGCAAAAGAGACCTCAGAGCCCACCCCCATAGTCCCACTCTTCCTCCAACAAGGTCACACTTCATATTAGTGCCTCTCTCTGTGGGAACCATTTTCTTACAAACCACCACACTCTAGGAGGAGACTTTGAGGCAAGAATTTCAGTGCAGTTACTTTTGGAAAGACAGTTCCAGAAAACTCTTTTGTGCATTAGAGGAGAGAGAGAGAGAGAGAGAGAGAGAGAGAGAGAGAGAGAGAGAGAGAGAGAGAGAGAGAGAGAGAGAGAGACAGAGAGAGAGAGACAGAGAGAGAGAGAGAGAGAGAGAGAGAGAGAGAGAGAGAGAGAGAGAGAGAGAGAGAGAGAGAGAGAGAGAAAATATGGAAGAAGCCACTAGGGATGTGTATTTTAAGTAAGTTGCATCTATCCTGGCAAGCTAAACTGTCTTGGGAATTTTCTAGTAGATAAGTCTGTTTCTTATACTTCCAACAAAAGAACAAGTCAACTCTGGTGTTTATTCCCAAGTTCTATCAGTCATTGTTCAGTGGCTTGAGGGGTCTGTCACCCCATTCTTGGGCAATTAATCCATACACTTGTCAGACAAAGGTAGCAGTGCTTACAGTTGGCACTGAAGAAGTCCATGTGGAAACGATGACAGGCTCTGGACATTCCAGCTGAGTTTCCTTTACAATGTCTGAAAGTGAACTGTGTTGCTTTGACCTTTTGGGCACCAGTGATCCCCTTCCCTCTCATACATTCCAAATGCTGCTCCTTACCCTTAATAGAACTCCAAAATCTAGAAGATCTTTGCAACCAATCCAGAGAAACCAAGGCAATTGTCTACTTTAACCCTATTTAGGTTTTAAAATGTTGGCATACATCATACATATCAAATGTCTAGATATAATTATGAATTATAACTTCTGATAAGTGGAGGCAGACTAAAAAGTATTTGGGGCTTTCATTCATTAATTTTTTAGAGTGTTTTTCACAATTATTTACCTGTCAGTAGCAATTTGGGGGGGCTGAGAGTAAAAGATGCCCAGCCAAACTGAAAATTAAATAGAAGCTTATATTTGCCAGTAATTTTTACTGAACTTAAAATTTAATTTTCAGAATGCCACATTTGTGTTTCTCATTTTAGAAGTGCAGGAGGAATAAGAAAGTAAATTTTGGGCCAACAGTAAGTTGGCTCCTTCCAGTCCAGTGCCTGTTGTAGAAGGAAGCGGCGGGCTGTGTCCCACCACCCGGCTAGCTTTACCCAAAATAATTACACGGAAACTGTATTCTTTTAAAACACTGCCTGGCCCATAGTTTTAGCCTCTTATTGGCTAATTCTCACATCTTCCTTTAACCCATATTTAGTAATCTGTGTAGCACCACGAGGTGTGGCTTACCAGGAGAGATCTTAACCTGCGTCCATCTCGGAGAGGAGAAGCATGGAGACTCACTATGGCGACTGCCTGAAGCGTCTGCCCAACTCTACTTCCTTGTTCCCACAATTCTGTTCTGTCTACTCCACCTACCTAATTTTCTGTTCTCTTAAAGGGCCAAGGAAGTTTTCTTTATTAATTAACCAATGAAAGTAACATAGACAGATAACTCTCCTCCATCAGCCTGTAAAATGTCAGCACTTACCTGCTTGAATGGCACAACTCAGACATTTCTGTGGTTTTCCTGGTCCCGCTGCTGTGCTTACCCTGTTTCTTCTCAGGGGAAGGAAAGTAGAATGACATCATTGTGTTCACCAAGGATCAGGGTTCAAGGTTTGAGGTCTCCTGGGGTTCTCACTTTGTGATTCTCATAGAGGATCAACTACTTATTACCCTGTTGTCTTAACATTTTTTTTAGAAGTCCCATGCATCTGTAGACTTGCCAGATCAGGAAGACAGTTTCCGGATCTGAATCCCACTTAGCCTGGTACTTTCAGTGTGTGTTTATGGCGACGGGAGGCAGCTGAGATTCTTCTCCATGGCAGCAGTCCCCATTGATCCAGATTCCTCCTTCAGGTGCCTATCACAGCCTCACCCCAGTTTTTGGTACCAACTTCTATCTTAGTTACGCTTTTAGTGGTGTAAAGAGACACCATGACCAGGTCACCTCTTATAAAGAAAGCATTTAATTGGGGTGATTGCTTACAGTTCCAGAGACTCAGACCCTTATCATCTTGACAGCATGTCAGCCTGCAGGCAGACTTGGTGCTGGAATTGAGAGTGCTACATCTTGCAAACTCCAAGAAGTTGACTGACTGTCCCACTGAGGGAAGCTTGAACAAAAGAGACCTCAAAGCCTGCCCCCACAATGACATACTTCCTCCAACAAGGCCATACCTCCTAATAGTGCCACTTCGGTTGGGGGTCATTTTCTTATAAACGACCATACCCCAGGAGAAGACTTTGAGGCAAGAATTTCAGTGTAGTTACTTTTAGAAAGACAGTTCCAGAAAACTCTTTTGTGCATTAGAGGGGTGAGAGGGGGAATGGAAGAAGTCACTTGGGATGTGCATTTCAAGTCACTTAGGGATGCTTCTAAGGTGCATCTTTCACTTTTGGCCTTGACATGTTCGCTGAAGACACACTGGTGCTTGGGGAAACACTCATGATCTGAATTGTGTCCAACTCTGCATTCCTTGTTGTGGTCCTTGCAACTCAGTGTTGAAATTCTTTAGCTCACATTGCATGGTGCTCATGTATCTTAAGCACTCAGTAAGTCAGTCCTGTGCAGCTGTCATAATTATTCCATGAGTGAGTTCTCTGTTTCTGACTTCTGTTTTACAGATGTGGAAATGGAAGTTATCGTGGTGATAATTAAGAAAATAATATTAAGGTGGGGGATATATAAAGACTAAATGATGGGACTTTTAGGTTAAGCCTTTCTCCCTTCCTGTATCTATTCCAGGAGGCTTTAGGAATGTCTTAAAATACATAGTAAAGGGTTGATTTGCATTCTGGGAGGATTAAGCGACTGCAAAAGGGAGAAAATGCTACCGAGCAAAAAATAGCATTGGAAATGCTTTCAGACACCTCCTAAGCTCTGCTCTGTGTTTTCATGTGTATAATCTTCTATGGTGAGTCAAAGGATGCAAATGTTCTAGAACAGATTGACTGAAGAAAGGAACTTTCCAATCAGCTGGCTTATAGGATAAGCACGGAATCCTTAGGGCTGGGTGAGGACTGGCACACGAATTGAAGAGGTTTAACTTGCCTGCTCTGTCAAACCTGAACATTCTCACATAAAATTTCTTCAACCTAAATGCCTGGTAATAGTTTTATTTATTGCCTT